>NC_067411.1:77114163-77414163 GCF_009764475.1 Pristis pectinata
TAATTAAATAATATTGGATTAGGGACACAAAATAATGAATCTTCAGGATCAGATAGGTTCCATCTCATGATTTTGAAAGGAAGTAACTAAGAACATTGCATATGCCAAATTCTCTTGGTTTCAGAATCATTCCTTTAGATAGGAAAATTGCACATTTAAGAGAGAGGAACTTTGGACCTCAAAGTATCAGAGCACTTTCTAACTAGTGAAAAGCAAGTAGAGATCCAAAAGAGATCTACAGATTAAAATAACATAGACAGTCACACAAAGTAATCAAAAAGGCTAGTGGGATGCTGAAATAAAAGATAAATTGAATGCTGAGGTTTTTTTAAGCTACAGAGTCAAAGTTATGCTACTACCATAAAAGGACATTTTCAATTTTTTTCCCCAAATTCTATGGCAGGATTTGAACACAATCCAATTAGGAATCTGGAGAATTCTGGATTACAGTCCCCTACCATTTCTAACTGCTACAATTCTGTCAATACAATCATTCAACTTAAATTGCAGCTTGAGTAAGCAAAAGATGATTTAAATGAATGAAAGAAATCAAGAAGTGATAGGAGCATCAAGGAATATGGAACAAAGGCAAATTAGGTCAAAGCTCACACATGGGCTAATTGATCCACCCAAGTTTCTAACTCCAGAAATTGCTCAAATATTTCTGAAGAATCATGAAAACATCTGGTAAGACAGAACCAGATTACTGCTACTACTGACACAAAAATGACACCAGCAATTACAATAATATCCATTAGCAAAGTACTTTTAACTTTGAATAATTTCTCAATATGCTTATGGTATTTTTTTTAAATGAAGTTTACACACTGATCAAGAATTGAACATGCATAGGATAATCTATACCACCTTTCATATAATACCTTTCTAACATTGAATATTAAAAATGCAATCCCATTAAGTGGCTTACAGGCAATCAAGAGTCAACTATGTTGGTGTGGGGCTGGAGTCACATAAAGATCAGACCAAGTAAGGATAATCTTATGATGTAAACATTTTGCAAGACTAGAAGGAAATCTTTATCAAGGGAACCACTTTGAGAAACTAGTCAATTTACATATACATACCAACAGCACCTCCTACTAATGCCTTTACACCCAAGGCCATTCCTTCCATGAATTCTTCAGGGCCTTGAATTGCTCCCTATGGAAAAAGGAATAGGGATGATTTAAAAGCTCCAACTTAATAGCCTAGATTATGTACTATGAGTCACAGTAAGACCTCAGTGTCATAGTCGAACTTATACAGGACAGAGACAAGTTCTTCAGCCCAATTCATCCATGCTGGCCAAGTTGCCTATCTGAGCTAGTCCCAGTTGCTTGTGTTTGTCCCATTCCCTCTAAACTTTTCCTATCCATGAACCTGTCCAAATGTCTTTTGAACATTGTACTTGTATCAGTCAGGCACCTGGTTTCACATACCCACCCCCCTGTGAGATAAAAATTGTCACTCTTTCCCTTCTCACCTTAAATCTATATCATCTGGTTTTAGACTCTCCTACTCCAAGGGAGAGGACTGTAGCCATTCACCTTATCTATGCCCCTCATGATTTTATATACCTCTATAAGGTCACCCCTCAGCTTCCTACACTCTAGGGAAAAAAGCCCCAGCCTATCCAGTCTCTCCTTATGACTCAAGCCCTCTAGTTCCAGTAACATCCTAGTGTATCACTTCTGCACCCTTTCCAGCTTAATGACCTCCTTCCTATAGCTAGATGACCAGAACTGCACACAACATTCTAAGTGTGGTCTCACCAATGCACAGTTGTAACAGGACATCCCAACTCTTGTACTCAATGTCGTGTCTACTGGTGTTACCACTTTCAGGAAACTATGTACTTTTACCCCTAGGTCTCTCTGTTCTACAGCAATCTCCAGGGCCCTGCCATTTACTGTACAAGTCCTGCCCTGGTTTAACTTCCCAAAATACAACACCTCAGACTGTCAGAGTTAAATTCCATCTGCCATTCTTTGGCCCACTTTCCCACTTGATCCTGGTTGTAACCTTCTTCACTGTCCACTATACTACTGAGTTTGGTGTTATTCGCAGACTTACTAACCATGCCAACTACATTCTCATCCAAATCATTAATATAGATGACGAACAAAAGTGGACACAGCACTGAGGCGCACTGCTGGTCACAGGCCTGCAATCTGAGAAACAACCCTCCACAACCACCACCTGACTCCTTCCATCAAGCCAATTTTGTATCCAATTAGCTAGCTCACACTGGATCCCACGTGATCTAACCTTACGGGCTAGCTGTTCCTGGTTATTTGTGAGTAAACCAAACTGCAACTGCACTAACAAACAAACTACCATCTGCACACGTGCAGATAAACACTGATATTAGGAAGCTACAGTGAAGTTGACCTGTTTCTTCACAGCTTCATGGAAAGAATCAACATTAGAAGGATGAGACATTGCATGTATTGCATGTGCACTTGAGAAAATGAGGGCTGGGGAGGTGAGAGGGACACATTCAGATATAATCAAAGTTTAAACTGCACATTAAATCTTATGACCAAAGAACTTAGCTGAAAATTACTTTTAGTACCATGGGGTCTCATTTCTTCATATATTAATTACTGTTAGACATATTAGTCTGTGTGTCAATCTCACATAACTTGGGCTGTAGATAGGGCTTTAAACTGCAAAACTAGGGCTGTACACCAAATAGTAGAGGTTGGAAAAGCATGGATAAAGTAAAAGGGAAGGAGTGTGCAGGAGTGGTAACGGAAGTCTCCAGAATAAAGAATAAGACAGAAAGTTTAGAAAGGGATACAAATTTAACTTCAGGCAACATGGAGACAAATTTGAGAAGAAGGGTGGTGAATACAGGATTGAAGGTGTTACATTTGAATGCATGCAGTATACAAAGTAGATGAGCTCATAGCACAGTTAGAAGTTGGCAGATATGACGTTGCAGGCATCACAGAGTCATGGTTGAAAGAAGATCACAGCTGGGAGCTAAACATCCAAGGATACACACCCTATTGATGAGACAGGCAGATGGGTTGGGGTGGCTCTGTTGGTAAAAAATGAAATTAAATTCTTAGCAAAAAGTGACATAGGATCAGAAGATTTAGAATCTTTGTGGGTAGAGTTAAGAAACAGTAAGGGTAAAAAGCCCCATATGGGAATTATATACAGACCTCCAAATAGTAGCCAGGACGTGAGGTACAAATTACAACGGGAGACAGAAAAGGCATGTAAAAAGGGCAATGTTACAGTAGTTATGGGGGATTTCAATATGTAGGTAGATTGGGAAAATCAGGTTGGTACTGGATCCCAAGAGAAGGAATTTGTAGAATGCCTAAGAGATGGCTTTTTAGTGCAGCTTGTGGTCGAGCCCACTAGGGGAAAGGCAATTCTGGATTTGCTGTTGTGCAATGATTAGGGAGCTTAAGGTAAAGGAACTCTTGGAAGGCAGTGATTATAATATGATAGAATTCACCCTGCAGCTTGAGAGGGAGAAGCCAAAATTGGATGTATCAGTATTACACTTGAGTAAAGGTAACTATAGAGGCATAAGAGAGGAGCTGGCCAAAGTTGATTGGAAGGGGACCCTAGCAGGGATGACGGTAAAGCAGCAATGGCAGGAGTTTCTGGAAGTAATTCGGAAGATGCAGGATCAGTTCATCCCAAAAAAGCAGCAGCATTCTAAAAGGGAGGATGAGGCAACCATGGCTGACAAAGGAAGTCAAAGATAGTATAAACGCAAAAGAGAGGGCATTCAATATTGCAAAAGTTAGTGGGAAGTTTTTAAAAACAAACAGAAGGCAACTAAAAAAGCGGTTTGAGAGAATGGACAAAGAAGTGGCAGATGGAATACAGTGTAGGGAAGTGTATGGTCATGCACTTTGGTGGAAGGAATAAAGGGCATAGACTATTTTCTAAATGGGGAGAGAATTCAGAAATTGAAGGTGCAAAGGGACTTGGAAGTCCTCTTACAGGATTCCCTAAAGGTTAACTTGCAGGTAGAGTCGTTAGTAAGGAAGGCAAATGCAATGTTAGCATTTATTTCAAGAGGACTGGAATATAAAAGCAAGGATGTAATGCTGAGGCTTTATAAGGCATTGGTCAAACCACATTTGGAGCATTGTGAGCAGTTTTGGGCCCCATATCTAAGGAATGATGTGCACCTCAGTTGTGAAAGACAACCCAGTCTTTAAACCAGGTCCCCTCATTCACGATTCTCCCATTAGTGAAAGCATCTCGACCTCATCTGCCCTGTCCTATCCCTGTGGATTTTTTATACATTTTAATAAGATCATCCCACATTCTTCTAAACTCAAAAGAATATAGATCTAATTTCTTTAGCTCCTCATGATACGACAGCCCTCTCATCCCAGGAATTAGCAAAATGAATCTCTTTGGACTGCTTCTTACCCCAGTATATCTTTCCTTAAATAAAAGAACCAAAAAATGTGTAGTATTCCAGATGTGGCCTATTGTAAAAATACCTTCCTATTTCTAAATTCCAAACATCTTGCGATAAAGGCTGATGTACCATTTACCTTCTTAACATTTACTGCACCCATCTAATTTTTCATGAATTGTGGACAAGAATACACAAATTCCTTTGTACTTTGCTCATCTGCAATCTTGCTACTTTTAGACAATAATGCTTCAGATGCTTTTACTCAAGTCCATGACCTCACACATTCCCACGTTAAACTCCATTTGCTAACTGTACCAGTGTGGTATTGCTCTGACTCTGTGACTCTTTTGCTAATTCACTCAACCTATCCATATCCAGTTGCAGAGTTCTAATTTCCTCATCACAACATGTCCTCCCACCTGTTTTTATGCTATTGGAATGCCTTGCACTCTGCCTCCTCCTCAAGTCATTGAATGAAATTGTGAATAATTGAGGGCCAAGAATTGATTTTGGTGGGGCACTCCACTAGTTACATCCTTTCAGCCTAAAAAAACTTGTTTATTCAACTCTGTCTTCCATGCCATAACCAATCATTTTGGATGTTTGTGTTATGCAAAACCATTAAATCGCCTTGACAGCTTTGACAGTAAGGTTAAGGCAGGGCTCAACCACCTCTCAAACTAGCTCTGGGGAGCAGCCTGTCAGTTTTGATTAGCGAAACTCTACCATGTACCTTATCGATCAGTTGGCAGTTAGTTCCCCAAAGGAAGACTGTGCTTGGAGTTCTGCTCTAAGGAGCAACAGCTCCATGGGCATAATCAGCAGCTTGGCAGTCAGTGGAAGATCCAAGCATTGAACAAGTGAATGAGAAATATTTTTCAGCACAAAACAGCCCAGTCACTGCTGCCTCACTGTTCACCTTAAACTTCATTCCTGTCCAATATCAAAGCACCATCATCAAATGGATGGTAGCAACTAATCAAATCCTCAACTGGAAATACAAGGCATATGTCACTTGGGTATGTTAACTTTCAAGATGGACTCCAAGTCAGAACAAATCCTCACTTGGAAATTTATTTTCCCCTCTCCTGTGTGTTGAAGCTGTACTTTGCTGTCCCTCACTACAAGCATTGCAACGAGCCAGGAAAGTAGCTTTTAACCACCTACAACAGCATACAGGCATGATCCAGAAATGAAGACATGCCAACGATGTTTTTACTTGTGGGTGTGGCAGAGAACAATTGTCTCCATAGAGACAACTGCCACGTTATCATTCCTTTGTCATTAATCATCTCAGTACTTCCATCAACTTTTGACCAAAACTGTTTCAAAAATTGTCTGATAGCCAATAACACTCGTTATAGCTTTGACAGCTTCCAATTTGTCAAATAAAATTAATGCATAAAATTTTCAACAAAGCTTTTTCCCCAAAAATTAGAATTGGGTCAAAAGAAGAACAGCTAACACATTACAAAAGTATGCAAGGACTACTGCTAGAACATTGGATCATCTTGCAGCAAAGTGAATGTCACTAAAAAGTTAGCAGCCCACTGTTAAATAACTCAGTAACATTTCAGATATTAACACTAGCAGTCATTACTAATAAAGTTAATTTGAGAGCAACATAATTTGCAAATTTTTTTTGTTTGCATTTAAATTTCCTGCCTAAGAGTACATTAATTACACAATTTGAAGAATACATGTTAAATAGTTGAATAGTTTGAAAAATGCAATCTGACCTGATAAGGTTCATAGAAAAATGCTCCTACACCTTCTGATAAATCTCTGATTAACCCAAAAGGATTGCCCAAGACATCGAGTCCAAGAACAAGGACATATAGTTGTTTAATTGCCTGGAGGGAGGAAAGAGAATAATTTAAAGACTTCATTTCAGTGGAGGAAAGGAGCTTGTTTAGTAATAGTACAATGGGTTATTCAAAACAAATATTGAAAATTACATATCAAATATAGAACACACCTGCTTAGAATAATGTCGGATGACCTCCCACTGAAGCTGTTGTGTAGTGTAAAACTGATGGCTGATTTCAAAAAATGCAAGCCTGCAAAGAGCACCATAATTTAATACAAGGGTACAGATTCTGTGCGTCTTTCATCAAAGAACATTTTAATTAAATACATTAAAATGTATTTAAATTAAATACATTAAAATAATCAAATATATTTAATTTGTCAGTCATCATTTTTTCAGTGCTACTTTCTTATAAAAGTTAGGTAACACAAATGCATGGAGAGTTGAAACTTGAGAACTTTTCCCAATTTCTTCAGGCTTTGTATATTAAATACCCTTGAAGATTTTAAATCCCAGGATACTTGGCCTTAAATAGCTAAAGCTACTAAGAAAAAAAAATCAAACATACTTTACTGTGTACCACTTAGAGGCCTGGCTGATGACCCTGCAGTGATGGAAGATAATAACATTGTGCCTGATAATTATATCTATCAGCTCAAATCCTGGCATTTAATGGGCAGACAAGTATAATTTAGAGGCAGGATTTGCCAGTAATGAATCACCAGGCATGATAAGACTGCAGTTTGTAATTATAGCTTACCATATCAAATAAAAATAAAGTATTTTTCAGGGGTCTTAATGAGATCAGTTTGTGAATACCTGAAGCTTTAGAAGATTATACTTGAGAAGGTTGCAAAACATCATACCTTGTGGAGGAGGTTAATTACAGTCAACAGCTTTCAGGGTTTTGCCATATGTAACATCACTTGTGCATACTCAAGAAGCTGCTTTCAGTTTTACTGTGTGAAGGGGAACACTGACCTCTTCACCATCAATACAATTGCAAAATCTAAGACACTGCAAGAGATTACTCTACAAAGGAAAACTCACTACGATAAATAGAGAAAGTGTGCTTGCTGAAAATCATATTGAATGCCTGCTTATGTTACAATAGGACAATCAAGGGTATTTTTGTCAAAACCAAATACTGAAATGTCACCAGGTCAGGTTTCGATTCACGATGAAACAAGACTTCTCAGTGGTTAGATTTTTCCCCAATGAGAGGAAAGAGACAAAGGTCCAGCAAAGACTAATTCAACTTGCTCTGTACTTTCTTGATGGCCTGCTTCCATCTTCCTGCTGTGCTGCAACCAGGCACAAGAAAATAACTTTCATTGTGGAGTCTGTCTATAATTAGGTTTAATTCCAAAACATTCTTTATGTTATTTAGTGGTGGACCTGACAGCTGTGTCCAAAAACTCAAGTTAGTGTACAGTAGTCCACCTTTCAAACCTGCTCCTCCATTCAAGAAGATCTTGGTTGATTCAGTGCCTCAAATTTGCTTTTGTGCCTGGTCCCAAATTCCTTTGATTCTTGTAGTGTCTGAAAATCTATCCGTAACAATTTTAAATATATTCAATGAATATCCAAAGACTTCCAAGAAAAAGAGTTCTAAAATCTTACAACTTTGAGGCAAACAAATTTCTTGTCCGTTCAAAATGGCCATCATTTTATCCTGAGACTATCCTTTATTCTGGATTGCCCAGCTAAAACAAAATATGAACAAGGCTTAAGTGCCCC
Source organism: Pristis pectinata (assembly GCF_009764475.1). Classification (NCBI taxonomy): domain Eukaryota; kingdom Metazoa; phylum Chordata; class Chondrichthyes; order Rhinopristiformes; family Pristidae; genus Pristis; species Pristis pectinata. The sequence goes on from NC_067411.1 coordinate 77,122,116, forward strand.
AGATTTCAACTCCTCTTCTGTGCAAAGGATGATTTAAAAATAGAGAAAATAGAGCATGAGAATAAGCTTGCAAAACACAGTAAAGACAGTAGCAAGGGAACTAGGGAATTAAGTGGAACTAAAGAAATGGCAGAGAATTAAGAAATATTTTGTATCTGCTTTCATGCAAGAAGACACCAATATTGAAAACCCTTCACACGACACTTCCCCATGCAACATAGGAGATATAACATCTGGTCTTTTACTTCCTTCTTTCCTAGCATCCAGGGAGCTAAACATCCTCTCCTGGTGAAGGGGCAATTGTTTGTACTACTTAAAATTTGGAGTACTTCATTTGGTGTTCACAGTGGAGACACTTTCACAGAGAAAAGTAAACATCAATTCAGCAAGTGCTTGCAGAATACCTCTTCATTTCATAAGCTTCTAATGGCTGAAGTTTAATTTTCCATCCAACTCTCACTCCTTTGTCTTTGTTCTCCTACTCTGTTCTAAAAAAGCTCAATGCAAGCCTGAGAAATAGCATGCCATCTTCCTACTAAGCACATTACGGTCCACAGGACACAATGATTATTGGAACAATTTATCATAATTGACCATTAATGTTCTGTATCTCACATTTCTAGCAGTTTTCTCTTTGATGGTATTTCAGTTTTAATGGGTCTGCTGCTTACATTTTTTCCACACGTACTCTATCAACAATTTCAGCCAATGACCTACCATTTGTGTTAGTTGTTCACCATCACATCACAGACCTTCCCTTTTGTTCTCTGTCTTTCCCCCCTTTCTCTGCACTTAAAATCTTGCTTAATTTTTAATCTTTTCCCTGGTTTGGTGAAGGGTCTTCAACCTGAAACATTATCTCAGTTTCTTTCTCCACAGATGCTGCCTGACCGGCTGACTATTTCCAGCATTTCCTGTTTTGGCTTTCCAGTTCAGAAATAAGGGAATTTTGTACTGTTGAATATAGTAAATAAAGGTTTCATTTGACTTTTTAATGTTTCAGATGGGTGATTCTGAAAATATCTCAGACACTTTGTCACTATTAATAGCACAAAAAATATGCTGTTCCTCTGACTGATATTTCTGGATTGTTGTTTGATACCATATGGCTATTATGTTTACCTGAATATCATTTATATAACTTCACATCGTACATGCATAATGCATACCCATTTTGGATGCATCATGGTGTTTTATAAATGCATGCCTTTCTCCTATTAATGAAATATGTATTGAAAAAAATATTTGCATACTGCATGCACATGGAAAAACGTATGAAGGCATCTAATACTATAAATTAGAATAAACTTGGAGAAAGTATTCCATGAATTTTTGTTTCACAATAAATAAATTAGCAAGAATAATAGATATCTGTACAAGCTGCAGAACAACTAATTCTCATTAACATATAATGCACAAATAGAATATTTAATATAATTTAAACTTATTTATTTTAGGCAAAGTGCAAATATGGAGAAAGGCAGAAACGTAAAATATGCTAAACCATGAGAATCACGCACCAATATAGAGACAGTGGAAAAGACAATGAAATGTAGCTAAGATAGTTATAATTGTGGAAGGTGCAACACAGAAAACTCAAAAGCAGGGTAAACTCAACAATTCGGTAATTGAACACACGCATTCATGGGTAGACTTAAGGATGCAAAATAGTACAAGAATGAGATATTTTTCTTCTTAAAAAGTTAGACTACTCCCAACACAATCAAGTTATCAACAAAAGTTACAAATCTGATCAACTTGAATGAGATTTTGTAAAGAAAACAGGTTGTATTCATTGCTTTGTCATTTAATATAAATCACTCGACTTGAGTGTTTTAAACACATTTGAATTACGATGATGAATGACCTTGGACAACTGTTCAACAGTTTTATATTAAATGACAAAGCAATGAATACAACTTGTTTATTCTCTATGGCCCAATGAACCATTAGCCATCAACAAAACCATGGAAAATCTGCTATGCTCAACCACAACAAATAAACTTAAAACATAAGGTAAATATGAATTTAAGAACATATCAAGCCACTTCCATAAAAAAAATTTAAATTTAATAACAGTAGCAAATTTGCACCCACAACAAATCTAAACACAACAGTTTAATTAATCTTTTACAAAGCTTTTTGGTAGTTAGCTGCAGAGAGATCAGGGCCCAAAATTCTCCATCCTTTATTTAATAGTGCTACTGACCTTTCATATCCACATTAACAGGTGGTGGGCTTCAGTATTATCTTTATTTTTAAAGACTGCACCTCTAGCTTTGAGGTGTCCCTTAGATATACACTAAAACACCAACCTGGATTAGTTGCTTAAGCATTAAAGGTTGCAGCTTGATTTCATAACCAAATGAATTAGCGAAGATTTCTCAAAGACCAAAGTTAAAACAATTTTTTGCTTTCATAAAGCAATCCTCAGAAGGTATGCTGCTATTGAATTAATTAAACTTTTTTATTTAAAAGTAAAAGAAATAATACACATACTTGAAGACAACATCTTGTACATCAGTGAGAGTTGCTCCAATGCTTTTTAACAAAAGATTCAGAGACTGCATTGTGACCAATTCAGTTTCTTGCTGTTTATTACTTTCTTCGCCTCCAGAACTGATAGAAAAACTCAGATGTAGCTACAAAAACAGATTAGATCAATCCAGTGATAATCAAAGTTACTTTTGGACAACAGAGTAATAAAAAAATACTGAAAATATCAGGCACATAGCAGCTGAGGCAAGAGAAACAGAGTTAATGTGTTGAATTATGCTGATAGCTACACAGTGGTTCCATAGGTGACTGTTAGCTTGCTGCAGCGTACATGACTGTGTTGTGGACTTCAGTGCCTGTGCACTGTAGCATGGAACTACAGAATATGCTGGAGCTCAGATACAGCTACATCATATGGATACCTTTCATATCTGTTCTCTCAGCTTAGTGTCTACCATGGACCCATTCATCTGAATGGGTTGGCTAACTATTAAAAAGGTAAGTTTCACTATGTTTCTCTGCACATTAGTTTTCAATTCATTAACAATAGTTTAATGTGATTTTTTAAAAACCTCATTTTTTTAAAATATCAATTTCAACTGTTCTTAAATGTTTACTCATCATCAGGACATTTTAAAAAAAAAGTTGAACCAATCACTGGGCATGGCTCTGGATACTTTATCTACAGGGCTTTCGACACTCATGACCGATTATGCTTGCAGGACGGTCCATAGAATTGAAGCCTCAAGGAGACTGGCAGCTACATGGTTGCAATGGTTGGTGCAGCAATGGCTTGAGCAGATGTTAAGTATGGGCAACAGGTCAGACTGAGATCAGTCAACAAGTTTCTGTTATAACGTTAATACATAGGATAAGTTATTAAAATAAGTCTTTACAGTAAATGATAACCAACTTTAGATGACCTACAGATAGTTAAATTAATAATGCAATGACATTGGGATCAATTCATGTTGTATAATCTTGTGTGCCTAACTGATACCCAGCACCAAGAAATCCGGGCTCCAATAAACAAAATTCCAATATTTTTCCATTATTTTGCTGGGTAGAGGCCCCTTTAGTCTGCCACAGAAATTTTAATGTCAATACAGATGGAAATTCAGGCAGAGAAATGGCAGATGGAGTTTAATCTGGACAAGTGCAGGTGAAGTGTTTTAGGTCAAAATGCAAGAAGAAAGTATACAATATAGGTAGGACCCTTAGGAGCACTGATCTACAGAGAGATCTTGGGTGTGCAAGTCCATAGCACCCTGAAAGTGGCCGAACACAAGTGCATAGGGTGGTAAAGAAGGCATATGACATGCCTGCCTTCATCCGTCAGGACATTAAGTATAAAAGCTGTGAAGTCATATTGCAGCTGTGTCTACTTAGGCCACATTTGGAGTATTGTCTGTAGTTCTGGTTGCCACACTACAGGAAGGATGTGGAGGCTTTGGAGAGGGTGCAGAAGGGGTTCACCAGATGTTGCCTGGATTGGAATGTATTTGCTATAAGGAGAGAAAGGACAAACTTGGATTGTTTTACTGGAGTGCAGGAGGCTGAGGGCAATCTGATAGAAGTATATAAAATTATGAGAGGCATAGATAGGGTAAATAGTCCTTTCGCCCATCGTAGAATTGTCAAATACTATAGGGCATTGGTTTAATGTGAGAGGGTGAAAGTTAAAGTAGATGTGCGAGGCAAGTTTTTTTTTTAAAAACAGAAGTAGTAATCACTTGAGTACATGCTGTCAGAGAGGTGATAGAAGCAGAAACATATACATAGCAACAGTTACACGTGAACAGGCAGGAAGTAGAGGGATATGGTACCATATACAGGCAGGAATGGGATTAATTAGATTGGCATGATAGGTTGGTGTAGACATAGTGCACCAAATGGCTTGTTCAGGTACTGTTCTATATTCCTATAGTGACTTGATGGGTTTGATCTGAAACCTTTTCTACAAAGATTCTTCCCAGATATGGAATAAATGATGTGCCCAAGGTCAACTATGTAACTATAATCTTAACATAACCTAGGAGATGCAATTTTACTGTTATCTGCATGTACAAAAAAACACTAGCATAATATAGCAATTGTAAACATGTAGCAAATGGATCAATAAAACTTCAGAATCAGGTTTATTATCACGACTTGTGTATAATTTAGTAACTGTAAACACTTCTTGGTGTTCCATGTACTATACTAAATTAGTTTACATGAAAAGTCTTAAATAAGTCCAGTGTTAGTATTGCTCTGCAAAAAATTGTTCAGCAAAATGTAAATGAAAGATAGTTTCAGACCAAACATTGTATTACGGTAAAAATATAAAATTAAAATGATCAAATAATATATATTAATTTTCTAGTAAGCAGTTAAAACATACTTACTTTGATAGGAGAAATATGGAAATTATTCATAACAGACTGATAGGTGAAGTGTCAGTGGCAGATTCAGTCAACAGCTCTGTTTGAATGTACTCGAGGTCTTTTTTGAATAGCTCCAGCTTAATAAAACACAATTCAAACAAGTCTCAATTCTGAACACACAAATTAAAATTGAACTATTTTATCAGTTGGCTAATTCCAAAATCTCTGAATAATGTAGCAGTTTTTCTTTCTTCTATATTCCAATAGGATATTTAAATTTTCAGGATTTGACAGCCCATTATTTCAAATGCATTCGGTGGCAATACCAACAATCCACAGTTGGCAGATGACAGTCCTATTGGACTCAAAATTGTAAAATTTCGAAAAACTAACTCCTTGGGTGGCAATCAAGATGCAGGGGCCCAGTAATTCTCAGGGGATTGGTTGCTGAAATCTTTTATAGAAAGCTGCATATCACCATTTTAATTTCTACCTTCTGCTACCCCGAATATTCACTGGCCTCAGAAAATTCAGCAAGTCAGAGATCAGAAGGACAAAAAGGAGGAATAATGCAAGCAGAGTAATTCTAGCAGTTTACAGAGTGCAAGCATCCAAAGAGCAGTGTATTTACAGTTTAGCCCATATTTTCCAGTGAACCCAGTGAGTTTAAACAGAGCATGGAAAAACGGGTCTTTTTTTGGAATGCTACAATTTAATCTGTCTCCAGCACTACCACTGGCAGTGCATTCCATGAAATAAATTCCCAATCCACTTTTGGCTCCTTTGTTACTTTGCCAGTCACCTTTATTCTGTGTTCCATAGTCTGTGACGTATCTTCAAATAGGAACAGTTTCTTGTAATCCACTCAGCATAAAATCTATGACTTTATTTCTATAAGACCCCCTTGTAGCCTTCGCAATTCCAAGGAGAACAACCTCTGCCTCTGCAGTCTATTCACATAACTGAAGTCCTCATCTCTGGAATCATTTTCTTCTGCATCCCCTATAAAGGCTTTACATCCTACCTAAAGAGTGGTACTCAGAACTGGACACAATACTTGAGCTGTAGCTGGACTGATGGTTTATAAAAGGATTAAATAAATATGAAATACAAACCTAGTATTAGAAACAATGACCATAAAGCTACAATTTTGTCAGAACAACTCTTAAGGCTTCCTCAAGAATAGAAATCAGCTATCTTTCTCTAATCTGGACTAAATGTGGCTCTAGAGCCACAGCAATATGACTGACTCTTAACCGCCCTCTGACAAGGCCTAAAAAGTAACACTCAGGGCCTTGACAACTAGGGATGGGCAATAAATGTTAGCTAGCCAGCTATACCCACATCATGAAAAATGAAAATAAGGACTTGAGTGTATCAACAGACAGATCAATGAAACCAGCAGTGTAATATGCCACAGCATTAAGGGAAACTTGTTTGGAAGTATGGCTATAGGAATAGATCTTAAATACTAAAAGATAACAATAATCTTGAACAAAATTATGGTTGGATTATGACACTTAAATCTCATTATTATTTGTACCAAGAATACCCAGGCGTTGGAGTTAGTGCAAAGGGCAATCAAACTGACTTATGCAATCTAAGCAATGAAGAAAAGTTACAGAATCTGAAATTGTTTGTTAAAGAGGGATCTTCAGTTAGTGCATTCGCTATTCTAATAAATTAGGCTAATATGCCAGGTTTTCCACATTCTAACCAAAGTACAAAAGTTTAAACAACAGACTGTTTAGATTCCAAGAAGAGAGTGGGGAATATGGGGAACAGATGTCATAGAAAGTCGATAAAGCCAAATAGTGCTGGAAAACATAAGGAACATTAATTTTGAGGACAGTCAGATGGACTGAGGCCTGCCCACCTCACTCTTTTAAACATGCAACCACAAATTCATTCTCCATTAATCTGTAGGAATATGGGATAAGTAAAAAGGACACGAAAGTGAATATTACTCATTCCATTTGTTTTATTCTTAGTTTGGAGGTTATATATGGTGTTTTACCTTTTGATCAGCAAGAACAGTATCTGTTGATTGGGTGAAGAGTTCCATCAAGGCATAAAGAAAACCAAGATCCAACTTTAGATCCATTTCTTGAATTAAGACCATAAAATACCTGTTGCAAATATGTAATTGAGAAAAATGAATTCAGATTAATTGCCAGTTAAAATCATTGCAGCCATTGTAATAATTATTAAAAAATACTTCAATCAAACATTGGGTATATATAACGGCAAAAGGTAAAAATAAATGATTGAAAGATATGACCCATTTTATACTTCTGTCTGGCACTCCAGTCAGTGAACTCTTTTTCTATTTCCCTCAATAGCTTTTTTCAATTACTGAAAACATTTACTTATTGTGTTATAATGCAAGTCCCTCTCATTTCCTGTCTCCCCTCCTCATATGTTTTTTTCCCCAGAGGGGAAATCTGGTATTAGGGATAAAAGGATTTTATCCTGGTGCTGAGAGGAAAATTAAAAAGATCAAATGGCAATCTACTTGTGAATGCAAGACCTATCCAGATTGTTTTAGTTGATAATGGAACCAAATTAAAAGGCGAAAGGTTCAAATCTTGACCCATGACTTGAATATGTAATTTAGGATGACAAGGGAAATCAGCTGAAATGAGCACAGAACTATCATTTAGAAACAATTTTATGCTGAGGCTCCGCTCATCTGCGATAATGTAAGAAAATGTGAGACATGAACAGTTTTTCTTCAAACAGATCACCATTTTCAGCCCAAGGAGCCTTATTACAACGTAATAAACCAGCAGTAGCTTGAAAACAATTTAGAGATTGTGAAATGAACAAAGATTCTTTAAGTATGTGATAATGTGCAATACAGAGGAAAAATTATCTTTGTAAAAATTAGGGACTGTTACTTCAGTGAGTAGCATCTAAGTTTCAGCAACAATAAAGGAAAGGAGTAAACATAATATTTTTGGGGACAAAAAAAAATCACATGGAGGATAAACATACAAGTCACCACCTGAATTCTATCAGTCACATAACATAGCTATTTCGTCAAATGCTGCCTTGATCTCAAAGGCAGACACATTTCCTTCACCTCATGAATTTGCTCTGTGGACCATGAAAAACTCCATTGCCCTGTTTGATATACACAATGAAAATTGTTTTCTACATTTTTTTTTCCCATTTTATTTAAGATTAAAGGACATATCAGTGTTATTCTTTATATTAAATTTGAAGGGCATGTAAAATAACCACACTAATTTTGAATAAAAAACTTATGAAAATGAATTTTGAAAATATTTCTCTCTGAAAGCACAAGGAAATTCTGTGTTCATGATACACTATTTTAAGTCACTTTATTTTCTTTGTTTTAAACACTCAGCAGGTCAGCTTCCATGGAGAGAGAAACACAAGTTAGTATTTCAGGTCAACGAAATTTCATCACATCGTCGACCTGAAACGCTAATTGTCTCCTCACACCAATTGCCTGACCTGCTGAGTATTTCCAGCATTGTTTCTGTTTCAGATTTCCAGCAAACACAGTTTTTTTGTTTGCTTTTCAATTATTTACTTTAATTCATTGTTTCTATGTACAATTTGCTCAAAGTAAATAGTGACCAGCTTGTTTCACTTAATTCAACCCTGTCTCCTTTAGGCACAAGACAGAATATTCTGCTAAAGGTGAATTCAGCAGCCAGTTCATGTTTTTTTATACTCTGGGATATATAATACTAAAATGTACATGTTTCTACTTTTCATTTTGTTGGAACAAAGTCTTAACTGATTTATTTAAATTATGTGTGCAAAAAGAATTGAGCTCGGTACAAAGGATAAAACTGCCAATAGTTTGCTCGACAATTTCTTTTTTTAAATACCATAAAATAGTCAAGAAGATTTATTTCATGTTTCTAACTCACCTGAAACGAGATATTTCAGACTGCCCTGCAGATCTTGTGATGATACTAACATCAGCAAAAGGTTTTGGTGCTATTAAGGAAAAACAAAATTACAGACCATAGAAGCACATAATTAAAGAAAAAATTAGTTTTCAATTTGAAATCTCAAATGTCCAAATATTTTGATCTAAAGTGGACATTTCATTCTTTCATAACCTTTAGGAAGGAGATAAAAAGAAATGCTGTAAATCTTAAATTCATCAATGCAGAAGTACATTTGGACTTGAAGGTGAAGGATTCTCAGATTGGGTCTGCAAGAAATCTAAAATTGCAGTTAAAAAGTAAAATTAAACCTAAACTTTTCCCAAAACGTTTCCTTTGCAACAGTTGTTGGCAGAATCTCAGATGGTGATGAGGAGGCATACAGGAGTGAGATAGATTGGCTGGTTGAGTAGTGTCGCAACAACAACCTCGCACTCAATGTCAGCAAGACCAAGGAATTGATTGTGGACTTCAGGAAGGGGAAGTCAGGAGAACACAAACCAGTCTTCATTGAGGGGACAGTGGTGGAAAGGGTGAACAGCTTCAAGTTCCTGGGCGTCAACATCTCAGAGGATCTATCCTGGGCTCAATACGTTGACGTAATCACGAAGGTGGCACACCAGTGTCTCTGCTTTATTAGGAGTTTGAGGAGATTCGGTACATCACCAAAGACTTGCAAATTTCTACAGATGTATGGTGGAGAGCATTCTGACTGATGGCATCACTGCCTGGTATGGAGGCTCCAATGTGCAGGATTGAAAGAAGCTGCAGAGGGTTGTAGACTCAGCCAGCTCCATTATGGGCACAACCCTCCCCACCATCGAGGACATCTTCAAAGAGGCAGTGTCTCAAGAAGGCAGCATCCATCATTAAGGACCCTCACCACCTGGGACATGAACTCTTCATATTACTACCATTGGGGAGGAGGTACAGGAACCTGAAGACCCACACTCAATGTTTCAGGAACAGCTTCTTCCCCTCCGCCATCAGATTTCTGAACTATCCATGAACACTACCTTGTTATTTCCTTCTGCACTATTTATTTTTGTAACTTATAGTAATTTTTATGTCTTGCACTGTACTGCTGCCACAAAACAACAAATTTCATGACATATGTCAGTGATAATAAACCCAATTCTGATAAATTCAATTGCACTTCCCAGCACATTGTTGGACTCTTAAAAGGCAGGTCCTGGATACCGTTCATTCACTGGCTGCCCAACACTCCAATCTTATCCCCATCCCCCAGAGGCCTTGATCCTCTGACCACCCACTTACCCAAGGCCTCCAAAAGAGGCATCCATTTCCAAGATCAAACCCTTGTTGCACTCTTAATTCATCCGCAACTTGATCCCTCTCCCCTCCCCCACCCAGTATTTCAATCACACCTCTCCCCCCCCCCCCCCCCCCCAATACACTTCTTTCCCAATCAAGGGGCAAATCCATCAGTTTCTCTGCATTCACCCCAGTCACAGCACTGGACACTGATACCCATCCCCCCACCACTCCCAACCCTGGCCATAGCACTAGCCTAAGCTTCATGCCTCAGATGAAACTGAAGTTTGCATTGAGGTTAATGGCAGAAATTACCTTTGCCCCTGCCGATTCCAATGCCAGTCTAGCTCAAACTATGACTGTACTTGAATTTCCAAGGCAAGTTCCTATAACTTTGGCTTACATTATATGATAATCCATTTTAAACTGCAAGAATCTTAATCATTTAACAGAATTATAAATTGCAATCAATTATCAAAATTAATCTTCCCAAACAAATATCACATTTAAACAGTGTCTTCATTACCAACCAACCTGAATCCATGGTGATGGACTTGGGAGGAGTAGTAGGATAAAATGGAAAAGGAAAGATGGCTCCAGAAAGCTGGTTTTGAATCTGAAATTTAAATAAAATCATTAAACCACAATTTGGAAAATAAGTATTTTATCCAAAAAATATTGCATTCACGATGAAACTCAGTTTTACGATGAAAATCTCTTCCACCATCCCAAACTTGCCAAATTAAATTTCCAAGATAAAACACTATGTTTGGTTATTGTATCTTATGGCAATCAAAAGGTAATTGCCAGTAAAGGAGAAGAGACAAAATCAACAATTAGAAGAGACTGGAGGTAGATGGTGGAATCCTCAACCTCAGCTTACTCACCCTTTCGAGCAAGAAGCGTTGAAGAGCTTGGAGGAGAAAAAGGCTGGATTTGTTACAGTGAATCATACCACAAGACCTTCATTTGGTCATCTTTGGTGATGGGCCATGCAAGTTCCAGTTTAATAAAGCTTGAAGTATATTACTTCCAGGTGTATCACAGAAATACTAACATGAAAAATAATTCAGAAACAACAGCAGCTGAAAGTACCCTTTATTTCCCCAAGTGCCATGACAAAGATCCAGCATAAAAAAGTTGCATTGTGAAGACACAGTGTATGAGAAGAAGCTTGCAGTGGTGACACAAACAAATAAAGATTTTTTAATCAGAATGAGTGTCTGAGATTCTGCGATTCACAGGCCCAGCATTGGAAAAGAACAAACTGGTTATGCAGGTGCTAGGTAAAGTTGCTGGACAATCTATGGCTTATGTGAAGTTTTCTTCTCTTCCCCAATTGGGGATAATTTGCTTGCACTCCAGTTCTGTGACGACCGGTTAGACTAACAGGGGATCTGTAGACTCTGCTACAGATGGATGGGAAGTGATGTGCTCCTTTCACCATTTTCGTTGAGCTTCGTATGAAGAGTCCCAGGGTTCTCAGACCATCTTAAATGCTCCTTCATTTGATCAGTCCTTTGACAAGACCATACCTGGAATACTCCACAGATTGTTTTGATCTCTTTATTTTGAGGGACATATTTGCATTGGAAGTTTAGAAAAGCTTCACTTAATTGATTCCTGGATGAAGGGGTTGCCTTGGGAAGAACAATCGGAGGCCTATAGTCACTGGAGCTCTGCCCTCAAGAATAGTGGAGGTGGAATCACCAAATATACCCAAGGCTGGAGTAGATACATTTTTGGACTACAGGGAAACAAGGATTATGGGGATTGGGCAAGAAAATCGAGTGGAGGCCCAGTTCAGTTCAGGTGTGAACCTGCTGAAAGCAGAGCAGACTTCAAAAGGCTCCCATAGCCTACTGTTGCTCTATTTCCTATGTCGAGGTCTCCATAGTTAGTCAATGCAATACTATTGTAACATTCAAACACCAATTCAGCAGTGAGGGAATTACTTAGTTCATATTTTTGGTACCAATAATTAATAAAACGTTACCCAACTTTGCAAGTACTTAAGGAGACCCAATGCACAAACTTATTTTATACAATATTTACAGTTTTCTTAAAGCATTGATTCATCAAGAAATGGCAAAAATCCTTATTTTTCCATTAAAACTAAATAAATGACATCTGTTAATTTTTTTTAAAAAAATTGCTATCAAACTGGATCAGCAAATTTGCGGATGACACCAAGGTTGAGGGCGAAGTGGACAGCGAGGAAGGCTATCAAAGCTTGCAAAGTGATCTGGACCAGCTGGGAAAATGGGTTGAAAAATGGCAGATGGAATTTAATGCAGACAAGTGTGAGATGATGCATTTTGGAATGACAAACCAGGGTAAGACTTGTACAGTGAATGGTAGAACACTGAGGTGTGCAGTAGAACAAAGGGACCTGGGGATACAGATCCATAATTCCTTGAAAGTGGCATCACAGGTAGACAGGGTCATAAAGAGAGCTTTTGGCACTCAGGGCATTGAGTACAGGAGTTGGGATGTTATGTTGAAGTTGCACAAGATGTTGGTGAGGCCAAATTTGGAATAGTGTATGCAGTTCTGGTCACCTAAATATAGGAAAGATATCAATAAGCTTGAAAAAATGCAGAGAAAATTTACACAGTTGTTGCTGGGACTTGACAACCCAAGTTAGAGGGAAAGATTGAACAAGTGAGGACTTTATTCCCTGGAGCACAGGAGAATGGAGCACAGGAGTCTTATAGAAGTATACAAAATTATGAGGGGTATAGATAGGGTGAATGCATGCAGTCTTTCTCCCCTCAGGTTGGGTGAGACTAGAGCTAGAGGTCATAGGTTTAGGGTGAAAGTTGGAATACAAGGGGAATCTGAGGGGAAACTACTTCACTCCGAGGGTGTGAGTGTGGAATGAGCTGTGGAAGTGGTTGATATGGGTTCAATTGTAACATTTAAGAGAAGTTTGGATAGGTGCATGGATGAGAGAGGTATGGTTGGCTATGTTCTGGGTGCAGGTAGATGGGACTAGGCAGAAAACCAGGCTGGCATGGACTAGATGGGCCAAAGGGCCTGTTTCTGTGCTGTGGTGCTCTATGACTTTAAAATAAGAAGTTTGTTCTCAGTAGGTGTTAAGTATATAGCAATAGGGAGAGGTGCAATTTCCCCCCCCCCCCCAAACTTTGTAGTAATAGAGACTCCCCTAATCCAAGGCCTTAGCATTTCACTTTTCTTCAAAATGACTATTCCTACTGTCTCTCCACCGCTTACACATTCCGTTACCCCTAACCCTGTCTACCTTCTTGCAGCAAGTTTCCATGTTTCCAGCATTTTGTTACTTAGTCCATGCCTATGCTCGACATCCTAGTATTTATCTAGAACCAGCACATTTTTTCTTCCAGTTCCATCTCAAAATCCAGTATTATCAGAAATAAGTGAAGCAACAAAAGTAAACAACCATTTCTGATACAACTCTAATTAAACAAATCCGTACAATAATGATTTGAAATATAAATATCACATCTCTCTCTCAAATACTGATTGATTTTTTAAAATATTTTCAGCATTACCAAATCTATTTTGGATCATCTGCATGTGCATTTACATTGTTTAATTCAATCTTTTTCTAAATGTGCTGATCATTATTACTGAACCTGGTGGCATTTACAACCAATTCAGACTGCATCATTTCTAATAACAACTGTGCTGTATGCTACCAGCATGCAACCTACCTGGATCTTGAAAATCTGGATTCTGAGAGACCTTTGATGAGCTGAGATGGTGTATTCTATTTTTATAGCTGGCTGATAATTTCTCCTTATTGGCACTTCAGAAGGTTGTACAAGTTTCATGTCTACGCCACTGGGAGTTAGAAGAGCCTTTTTGTGACATAAAAGATATAATGAACTTTCTTCCCCTCAAAAAGAAATCATATCTGCATTGTCATTTGCAATTTCTTTTAGCCACCATGGGTAAGTAAATCAAAAAGGGAAATCTGCTATCCTCTCCTGGGGTACTTCACATATCTGAAATCTCAGTTCAATGCTAGCTGGCGTGGGCAGCAAAAGCTGAACCTACCAGTGACAAATATATCCTGGGAATGAATTTAAAAAGTCTATGTATAGCTCTCTACCTTTAGGGCACCCCTCCACTTCGATATGAAAAAAAAAACCAGGCATATTCTGAAATATTTTGCCACAGAGCCACTATATAACATATTGATAAAGAATAACTATATTGTAAGTGATTCATTTCAATGAACTCAAAAGTTTGGTGTGGGTGAGTGGTAAACCAGAGATGCCCAAACCAGGAAAGTTCTCCACTAGTAAGAATGCATCTCTTTTTTTTGGTAACATTACATAATAAAATACTAATTTTCCATTCCCCACTATTCTCTACTGAGTCAAGACAGGAACCACCAGGTTATGTATCACTCTGCACATTTGTACACATATGGGAAGAGCTGGTTTCACAGGTTCTGCCGGCTATAATATTAAATTTATGCTTGGGCTAATCAATAGAAAAGGCATTTATGAAGCTGGGGCAATTTGTCTGAAATCAGTAAATGTTTCATATTCCAGGTTAGGGTAAATATAATTATCAATATACCTTAATATCACAGGGAAGATCAGCAATGTAGCTTTCATGAGGTGAAGTCTCCATGTAGTCTTTATAAACTTTCTCCAACTGAGCTGTTTGCTTTCTACTCATTGGTTTCCAGCGCAATTTGACCTTAGGTTTACTTTCCCAAATAATATCAGAGCTGAGGTAGAAACAGTAACAAATAAGTAAGGTCCATTAAATTAATACCACAGAAGTGGCTTCATGTTTTATACTTGCCCTCATTTTTAAATAGCTGCTGTATTTAACACAAAGATTACTGTAATATTTTCAACCTGTTTAGAAATGACCTCTGATAAAAACAAAGTAAATGCAGTTTTAGAAACTTTGTGAAATCTGATGGTTAGGCTCAGTAACAAATTGTATTTGACAATATTTTGGCAAAAACATTCACCTTGTTATACCAATGTAGATCACTTCCTGTTTTGCTGAATTATTAACCAATGAAATTCCTAAGTTCTGTAGGGATAGGATGATTTCCTGTTCCGCTATTTCAGCTTTCTCACTTTCTCGAGCCAATCTAAATGTTCTCTCATCATCCGTGAACAGAATGATTCTCTGCAGACCCTCGAAGAAGGATGCTACGTAAAAAGCCCCTTTATCACTTGCAAATTCATTGAATTCATCCTGAAAGTAAAAGGGAAGACCCAAGTATTTTATTTCCTTTGCAAACAGGAAAAATATATAGGTTATTATTATAATAATGAAGACACTTCAATGGGCTAAACTAAGTGCAGAGATAGCAAATGAGGGGAAGGCAAACATGCACTGAAAACAATAAATTGGTAAAAACAGGGAAGATCAACTAAAATATTAAAAATTAAACAGTAAATTTAAATAACGAAGATATGTAGAAACAAGGTGAAAGCCTGACACCCTAAACTTCTCAGCCTGGGTTATTCCGGGTGGCAGCAGTGGCTAATGTGTACCACATGATCACTGATGCAATTTTCAAGTCACTGATGGTCTCTAGTCAAGGAAAAAAGTACTGTGTCTCTTTTTTTGATTAGAAACTGGCAGACTTTACAGGTACATGAATGAGGACTATAAGTTTCCTGAAGCTTTAGAAAGTGAAAGGCAGGACTCGTGTAATGTGAACCCAAGGCCTTTGCAATTCATGTTGAGATAACACTTACAAACATTTACCCGTTCTGCAACAATATGAAATTGCTCATGGTTAATCTGGTTTCTGGGAAGTTTGTATGGTTTTTTTTCCTCAGATAGTCTATACGTCTACATAATCTCAACTGTTGCACAGAATGGAGTGCTGTATCTTAAGGTACAGAAGTATTCACTCCCTCCAGAGCTCCACAACTCTCTCGAGATTCAGTTAAAGAGAAGCAAAAGATTTGTTAAAAATTGTTACGTTAAAGCCAGTGATCCCATTCAAATGAAGGGGCTGCGCTAGGCACACCAGCTCTGACTGTCGTAAAGCAGAGAGGCCAGATATAAAGTGAAGCCAGCTCCTCAGCTCAGCTACTTAAGGAATATCCAGACTCCAAATGCAGCGACAAACTGCAAGATTGACTGTACATGCATCTGCTCTGCAGAGACTTCCTGACTTCTGCACTACAATATACAGTACGCAACTCCCTAAGATACTGACATATGCTCTGCAGCTAGTGGCACTCTTTATAGACCTTGCAACTAGATATTCACGTTTGGACCTGTTTTAAGATTTTATTATCTCAACCTTTAAATAGGACAGGTACACAATGCATGATGATAAGAGAATGAAAATGGAACTGAAGTGAGGAGACATAAATGAAATTTTTATGTAAAAGTATTATACATTCTTACCTTTACTGTGTTTAGCTCTCCATCTATATCCTCACATTGACAACCCCACTTCAGCAGCCTTGACCCTGTTGGCTCTTCCCAGGTATAATAAGATGCTTTACCTGGCTCCAATTCATACATCTTTCCAGTTGAATTGCTGGTAACAAATTATGAATTTGTAATGTAATGAACTAAGTTTGAGGCACAGCTTCATATTACATTTAAGTTATCATAGAGAAGCTTTATCACCAAGTAAATACATTTTAACTATGAGACTATGCAGCCAATAATTAAAAAATAGAATATTGCTGACTTTATTAAAAATTCATGCAATTCTTTCAAATGCAATTCCAGAAACATAGAAAACCTACAGCACAATTCAGGCCCCTTGGCCCAAAAAGCTGTGCCAAACATGTCTCTACCTTAGAAGTTACTAGGCTTACCCATAGCCCTCTTTTTCTCAACCCCACATACCTATTCAAAAGTCTCTTAAAAGACCTTATCGTATCCGCCTCCACCACCGTTGCCGGCGGCCCATTCTGTGCACTCACCAAACTTAGCCCTGACATCTCCTCTATACCTACTCCCCAGCACCTTAAACCTACGTCCTCTTGTGGCAACCATTTCAGCCCTGGGAAGAAGCCTCTGACTATCTATCCGATCAGTGCCTCTCATCATCTTATACACCTCTATCAGGTCCCCCCTCATCCTCCGTCGCTCCAAGGAGAAAAGGCCGAGTTCCCTCAACCTGCTTTCATAAGGCATGCTCTGCAATCCAGGCAGCATCCTTGTAAATCTCCTCTGCACCCTTTCTATGGCTTCCACATCCTTCCTGTAGTGAGGTGACCAGAACTGAGCACAGTATTCCAAAGTGGGGTCTGACCAGGGTCCTGTATAGCTGCAACAATACCTCTCGGCTCCTAAATTCAATTCCACGATTGATGAAGGACAATACACCATATGCCTTCTTAACCACAGAGTCAACCTGTGCAGCTGCTTTGAGTGTCCTATGGACTCGGATCCCAAGATCCCTCTGATCCTCCACACTGCCAAGAGTCCTACCATTAATACTATACTCTGCCATCATATTTCACCTACCAAAATGAACCTCTTCACACTTATCTGGGTTGAACTCCATCTGCCACTTCTCAGCCCAGCTTTGTATCCTATCTATGTTCCGCTGTAAACTCTGACAGCCCTCCATACTATCCACAACACCTCAAACCTTTTTGTCATCTGCAAACTTACTAACCCATCCCTCCACTTCCTCATCCAGGTCGTTGATAAAAATCACAAAGAGTAAGGGTCCCAGAACAGATCCCTGAGGTACACCGCTGGTCACCAACCTCCATGCAGAATATGACCCTTCAACAACCACCCTTTGCCTTCTGTGGGTCAGCCAGTTCTGAATCCACAATGCAAGGTCTCCTTGGATCCCATGCTTCCCTACTTCTTTCTTTCTAATTCTTTCTAAATATCAATGATATTCAATAAAAATGACTGCCACTCAAATTCTCAATATACATAAAAAGGTACCTCTGATGATATTCAATTGTGCTTGTGCCTGTGTGGTTAATAATGAGGAATGGAGCAGCCCCTTCATGGTAATCCTTAAAAGTAACCAAGGTAGAATGTTCTGCTAAGTGTACTTCCACAATGATGCCTCCAAACTGTAACATATAGAAATCAATCAGAAACAATAATAACGTTGTGATACATTTTAAATTCATTTAAATGCACAATTCAAAACAAATCCATTATCTGAATACACCGAGTATTGAAATGGAGATCTGGATCTTACATCTAGATTTTATTTGATTAGGAGGATAGCTGTTAATGAAACACATCAAACAACCTACACTAACAATATTTGAATCAAAAGATCAGTTTTTAATAGTCTTCTAAAGATGAGTAAACAACTGGGAAACAGGTCTGTATAGCAGCTGTTTCTCTGGCGACTGTGAATATAAATAGCAGAATTAGGCCAATTTTGCCCATTGAATCTGCCCTGTCATTCAACAAGATTGTGGCTGATCTACCATCTCAAACACCAATTTCCTGCCCTGTCCCAATATCACTGGATTTTTAAAAAAAATATCCGTAACATCAGTGTCCAGTAAGACCCATGGAGGTGGTTTGTGCGTTTATATAAACGACGAATGGTGCAATAACGCTGTGCTGGTATTGAAGCACTGTTCGCCACCAGTGGAGTTTGCCATAGTTAAATGCCAGCCATACTATCTGCCGAGGGAGTTCACATCCATTGTTATTATGGCTGTGTACATCCCCCCAGGTGCTAATGCCAGGGAAGTACTGTGTGAACTTTACGGTGCGATAAGTGAACTTTACGGAGCCATAAGCGAACTTCAAATGGCTCACCCCGACGGCTGTTTCATTGTCGCTGGGGATCTTAACCATGCTAACTTAAAAATTGGTGCTTCCAAATTTTTTCCAACATGTTAACTTTGCAACCCGGGGAGAGAATACATTGGATCTGATATTCACAAATATCAAGAATGTATACAGACCTGTCCCCCGCCCCCACCTTAGCTACTCAGACCACATCTCTGTTATGCTGATCCTGACATACAAACCACTGGTTAGACGCTACAAACTGTTTCAGAAGCAGATAAGAATGTGGCTTGTGAATGTAACGTCAGCCTTACAGGACTGCTTTGAAAACACAGACTGGAGTACGTTTAGAGAAGCAGTCACCTATGATCATGCCATCAATTTGGAGGAGTATGCAGCTATGGTGACTGGCTACGTCAACAAGTGCATTGACGATGTCACTATCATCAAAACCATCACCACACGCGCCAACCAGAAGCCATGGCTGACAGCAGAGATACATGAACTGTTGAAAACCCGAGACGCGGCCTTCAGGTCAGGTGATGTGGCAGCCCTCAGGACAGCAATGGCCAACCTGCCCCGCAGCATCAGGGAAGCAAAGAGGAGTTATGCCCAGAAGATCCAGGGCTACTTCTCTGATACCAAGGACACATCTGTGGCAGGGCATCCAGGCTATCACAGACTACAAGCCCCCACCTGGCACTTGCGACAATGGCGCCCTCCTCCCAGATGCGCTGAACGACTTTTATGCTCGGTTTGATGCACTTAACAACGAACCTGCGAGCAAGACGCCTCCACCGCTCAATGACCAGGTACTTTGTCTGTCCTCAGCTAGTGTGAGAAAGATATTATCCAGGGTTGACCTTCGGAAATCAGCGGGACCTGATAACATACCTGGCTGTGTGCTCAGGGACTGCGCAGACCAGCTGGCAGATGTATTCACCAACATCTTTAACGTCTCTTTGAGCCGAGCAGTTGTCCCCTTATGTTTCAAATCTACCACCACCATACCAGTGCCTAAAAAGACGCCTGTAACCTGTCTAAATGACTACCGCCCCGTGGCACTGACACCAATCATGAAGTGCTTCAAGAGGTTAGTCTTGCAACACATCAAATCCATTCTCCCTCCCTCACTAGACCCCCTTTAGTTTGCATACCGCCCCAATCGGTCAACCGAAGGTGCAGTGTCCTTTGCCCTCCACCTGGCCTTGTCTCACCTAGATCAAAAGGACACTTATGTTAGGATGCTCTTCATAGACTTCAGCTCTGCCATTAACACTATCATCCCACAGAACCTCATAAGGAAGCTACACCTACTGGGCCTTAGCACCTCCACCTGCAACTGGATTCTGGACTTCCTCTCTAAAAGGCCACAGTCAGATTGCATTGGAAATACCATCTCAAACATCACCAGGCTGAGCACTGGAGCCCCCCAGGACTGCATGCTCAGTCCACTGCTGTTCACGCTGCTGACTCATGACTGTTCTGCCAACTCAAGCTCCAACCATATCATCAAGTTTGCTGGTGATACGACAGTGGCAGGCCTCATCAGCAGGAACGATGAAACAGCTTACAGAGAGGTGACGGCGAGGCTGGTGGATTGGTGCTCAGTCAACAATCTATCCTTGAACGTGGACAAAACAAGGGAGATGATTGTGGATTTTAGAAAGGCCCAGGCTGACCACTCACCCCTGTGCATCAATGGCATCATTATACAGAGAGTCAGCTGTTATAAGTTCTTGGGAATACACATAGCAGATGACCTGCCTTGGTCAACCAACATCTCCTCTCTCGCCAAGGGGGGACAGCAGCATCTCCATTTTTTTTTTTACAGCAGCTGAAGAGAGCAAACCTGCCGTCCCCCACCCCCACCGCATTCTACAGGGGTACCATTGAGAGTGTCCTGACCAGCTGCATCTCTGCCTGGTACAGTAATTGTAACATCTCTGACCGTAACTCTTTGCAGAGAATTGCGAGTAAAGCTGGAAAGACCATTGGACAACCTCTTCCCTCCATCCTGGATATCTACAACACACAATGCACACTCAAGGTCTGCAGAATCATAGATGACCCTTCTCATCCCTCCCACGACCTACATATCCCACTGCTGTCTGGCAAGCGGTACCGGAGCATCCAGGCCAGAACTACTAGACTGTACAACAGTTTTTTCCCCCAGGCTGTCAGGCTCCTGAATACCCTGGAGACAGTTTCAGACAAATGCCACAGCAAAAGCCCTGGTTTGCACAAATGCATATAAGAACCTTGGCTGCTGCTGAACATGTTTATACAATTAGTGTAATATACTGAGTTCCGTATTTTCTTTGTCTAACTCGGTTTTGCACTAACTCTGCACTAAATTATATTCTGTATATACCGTTTTTTGCACTATTTGTACTTGCACAAATTTTTTTGTTTGCATTTATTGTATGTCTTCTGTTTTATGTATGTCCTCTGTTGTGAGAGTCTGGGGGAAACGACATTTCATTCCTCCATGTGTTTTTATAGCATATGGGTGAATGACAATAAAGTAACTTGAACTTGAATGCAATCAGTGACTGAATCACCGCAGCTCTCCAGGGATTTCCAAAAGATTCACCACTGTCAGTGAAGAAATTACTCATTTCAATACTACCATGGCCTACTCCTTCTTTGAAGTTTAAGACTCCCCAGTTCCACATGGCTTTGCCAGGTGAAATATCCTCTCTGTACCTGTACTATCAATCCCTCTAACAATTTTGTACGTTTCAATGAGCTTACCTCTCATTCTTTGAAAGTCTCCAGAATGGAGGGTTCTCATCATATAACAGACCCCATCCTGGGACCAGTTTCACACTGCAGGAGCAAGAGGGATTTAAAACAGCAAGTCTCATTGTTGGTGAGTTTCACTTTGCAGGAGCAAGGGAGGGGGCAGGATTTAAAAGAGCAAGCCTCATTGATTAGCTAATTGGGCAGCAGCTGCCAGTAAAAGGAAGGTAAGCTCAAGTGGAACAGCCTTTGTTGGAGTGGCCCAGTGTAAGAGTGGGACTTTGACTCGAGAGGCTTCAGAGAGGACCAGGTAAGACCCTTAAACCTTTCCTCTTTAAATTACTCAGATGGACTAATTGCTCAGTAGGCTTGTAGTTGAGACTAAATGAGGTTACTGACAACATAGTAATTAAATAAAAAGACACCAAATTACAACTAATTAAATAAAATAGGGATACAGGATCAGGTGATGTGTTGTAGATGCATGGTGTGGGAGCTGGTGGACCCATTATGGTTCCTGGTGACCACATCTGCAGCAAGTGTTGGTTGCTCAAGAAACTTGGGTTCAAAGTTGATGACCTGGAATCTGAGCTTCAAACACTGACACATCAGGGAGGGGAGAGTTACCTGGATGCTGTGCTTCATGGGGCAGTCACACCCATTTGATTAACTGCTTCAAATTCAGTCTGTAGTCAGGGACAAGAGGGTGTGACTGCGAGTGAGGCAGGTAGGGGGATCCAAGAGATAGTGCCACAGGAGCCTCAGCCCTTGAGCTTGTCCAACAGGTCTGACAGTCTTGCTCCCTCTGCAGGCGAGAGTGGGGGCTGTAAGAAGGATGAGCAACCAAACCATGGCACTGTGGTTCAGGGAGCCATTCAAAAGGTGGAAAGAGAAGAGAAATGTAGTAGTAATTGGGGATAGTATAGTCAGGGGAATAGACAATTCCCTGTCACAAGGATCGAGAATCCCAAAGGCTGTGTTGCTTGCCCTGTGCCCAGGATTGGGAGATCTCATCTGACCTGCAGAGGGAGGGGAAAAACCCAGTTGTTGGGGTCCATGTGGGTACCAATGATGTAGGTAGAACCAGGAAAGAGGTTTGCTGAGGGAATATGAACAACTAAGGACCAAATTAAAAAGCAGAACAAAAAAGGTAATCATCTCTGGATTGCTACCTGAGCCATGTGAAAATTGGCGTATGGTCAATAAGAGAGTTAAATGCATAGCTCAAAGATTGGTGTGGGAGAAGCGGGTTTGAATTGGTGGGACACTGGCACCAGCATTGGGGAAGGAGGGAGCTATTCCAATGGGGTAGGCTCCACCTGAACCATGCTGGGACCAGGATACTGACAAATTGCATAACTAGGGCTGTGGATAGGGGATTCAACAGATTGGAAAAGTATGGATAAGTAAAAGGGTAGGAGAGTGCAGGAGAGATTATGCAAGTCTCCAGAATAAAAAAAATGAGAGAGTTTAGAAAGGGTTAAGAATCTAACTTCCAGCAACATGGAGACAAATTTGAGAAGAAAGGTGATGAATATAGGACTGAAGGTGTTACATTTGAATGCATGCAGTATATGAAACAAGGTAGATGAGCTTATAGCACAGTGAGACATTGGCAGGTATGACGTTGTGGGCATCATAGAGTCGTGGCTGAAAGAAGATCATAGCTGGACCTAAATATCCAAGGATGTACATCCTATTGAAAAGACAGGCAGGTGAGCAGAGGGGTGGGGTGGCTCTACTTGTAAAAAAAAATGAAATCAAATCCTCAGTGAGAAGTGACATGGGATCAGAAGATGCAGAATCCTTGTGGGTAGAGTAAAGAAATGGCAAGGGTAAAAAGATCCTAGTGGGAGTTATATACAGGCCTCCTAATAGTAGCCAGGGTACAAGTTACAACAGGAGATAGAAAAGGCATGCAAGAGAGACAATGTGACAGCGGTCATGTGGGACTTCAATTTCCAGGGAGACTGGGGAAAACCAGGTTGGTGCTGGATCTTAAGAGAAGGAATTTGTAGAAAGCCTACGAGATGGCTTTTTAGAGCAGCCTATGGTTGAACCCACTAAGGGAAAGGCAGTTCTGGATTTGGTGTTATGCAATGAACCAGATTTGATTAGGGAGCTTGAGGTAAAAGAACCCTTAGGCAGTTATCATAATATGATAGAATTTATCCTGCAGTTTGAGAGGGAGAAGCCAAAATCAGATGTATTGGTATTACAGTTGAGTAAAGGTAATTATAGAGGCACGAGAGAGCAGCTGGCCAAAGTTGATTGGAAGGGGACCCTGGCAGGGATGATGGTAGAGCAGCAATGGCAGGAGTTCCTGGGAGTAATGTGGAAGACGCAGGATCATTTCATGCCAAAGCAGCAGCAGCATTCTAAAGGGAAGATGAGGCAACTGTGGCTGACAAGGGAAGTTGAAGACAGCAGAAAAGCAAAAGAGAGGGCATACAATATTGCAAAAACCAGTGGGTAGCTGGAGGATAGGGAAGCTTTTAAAATCCAACAGCAGGCAACTAAAAAAGCAACAAGGGGATATAAGATGAAATATGAAGTTAGTTAAAAATATAAGAGGATACTAAAAGTGTTTTCAGATATAAAAAGTAAGAGACGCAAGAGTGGACAATGGACCGCTGGCAAATGATGCAGTAGAAGTAGTAACGGGGAACAAAGAAAAGGCAGACAAACTGACTAAATACTTTGCATCAGTCTTCACAATGGAAGACACCAGCAATATGCCAGGATTTCAAGAGAGTCGGGTGGGGGGGGGGGGGTGGGGGGGGGCAGAAGTGAGTGTAGTCACTATTACTAAGGTGGTGGTGCTTGGGAAGCTGAAAGGTTTGAAAGTGGATATGTCTCCTGGACCAGATAGACTACGCTGCAGGATTTTGAAAGAGGTAGCTGAAGAGATTGTGGAGGCATTAGACGTGATATTTCAAGAATCACTCGAGTCAGAAATGGTCCCACAGGACTGGAAAATCACAAATGTCACTCCACTCTTTAAGAAGGGAGGGAGGTAAAAGATAGAAAATTATAGGCAGGTTAGCCTGACTTCAGTAGTTAGTAAGATTTTGGCATTCATTATTAAGGATGAAGTTTTGGGTACTTGGGAGCACATGATAAAATAGGTCGACATTAGCATGGTTTCCTTTAGGGGAGATCTTGCCTAACAAATCTGTTGTAATTCTTTGAGGAAGTGATAAGCAGGACAGAAAACAGTGGATGTTATTTACTCGGATATTCAGAAGGCCTTTGACAAAGTGCCGCACACGAGGCTGCTAAACAAGACAGGAGACCATGGTATTACAGGAAAGGTACTAATATGGATAGAAGATTGGCTGACTGGCAGAAGGCAAAGAGTGGGAAATAAAGGGGGCCTTTTCTGGGTGGCTGCCGGTGATTAGTGGTGTTCCTCAGGGGTCAGTGTTGGGTCTGCTACTTTTTTCATTCTATGTCAATGATCGGTATGACAGAATTGATGGCTTTGTGGCCAAGTTTGTGGGTGATATAAAGTTAGCTGGAGGGGCAGATATTGTTGAGGAAGCAGGGAGTCTGCAGGAGGACTTGGACAGGTGGGGAGAATGGGCAAGGAAGTGGCAGATGGAATGCAGCATAGGGAAGTGTATCGTCATGCACTTTGGTAGAAGGAATAAAGGCAGACTATTTTCTAAATGGGGAGTGAATTCAGAAATCAGAGGTGCATAGGGACTTGGAAGTCCTAGTGCACGATTCCCTAAAGGTTAACTTGCAGGTTGAGTTGGTAGTAAAGGAAGGCAAATACAATGTTAGCATTCATTTCCAGAAGACTAGAATATAACAGCAAGGATGTAATGTTGAGGCTTTGTAAGGCATCGGTCAGAGCACATTTGGAGTATTGTGAGCAGTTCTGGGCCCCACATCTAAGGAAGGATCTGCTGGCATTGGAGAGGGTCCAGAGGTGGTTTACAAGAATGATCCTGGGATGAAAGGGCTAACATACGAGGAGTGTTTGATGGCTCTGACCCTATACTCGCTGGAGTTTAGAAGGATGAGGGGGATCTCATTAAAACCTACCGAATATTGAAAGGGTTGGATAGAGTGGATGTGGAGAGGGTGTTTCCAGTAGTGGGAGAGTCTAGGACCAGAGGACACAGCCTCAGAACAGAAGGAAGTCCCTGTAGAACAGAGATGAGGAGAAATTTCTTTGACCAGAGGGTGGTGAATCTGTGGAATTCATTGCCATAAACTGTTGTGGAAGCCAAGTCATTGGGAACATTTAAAGTGGAGGTTGATAGGTTCTTGATTAGTAAGGGCATCAAAGGTTACAGAGAGAAGGCAGGAGGATGGGGTTGAGAGGGAATAATAAATCAGCCATGATCGAATGGTGGAGCAGAGTCGATGGGCTGTATGGCTTAATTCTGCTCCTTTGTCTTATGGTCAGTCAGATGAATCTCCACAGCACTCGCTCTATAGCAATTATATCCTTTGTTATGCAAGGGGAACAAAAATGTACACAATACGCCATGCGTGGTCTCTTCAAGGCCCTTTATAATTATAGTAAGATATCTTTGCTCTTACATTCAAATCAATAAATGTACTATGACATGAACTATTAAGGTTTCAAATACTACAGACTAGATGCTCAAGTCTAGATGTGCAATACTTAAAACATTAACAAAATACAAATAATTACTGGCTTTTAATCAAACTGATGCAAGTGTTTTAATCCTCTAGAAATGCAAATGTTTTTTGATGTTCTTCACAGAGTTAAGTTTGATGCTGCTAGCATTTGAAAAAAAAAGAAACATGGGCACCACCTGTCAACAAAGAAAGCAACCTTCCTGAACCTAGGGACACTTGTTCCTCCTGACCCAAACTTAAACATGTATCTGATCCCTAATCAGATTCAGATGAGTCACCAAGCTTCTTACTAGCAGCCCAGCACCCACTCACCCCACTGACACCCCCCCTCCTTACTTACCAACTTCTCCCGATCTGCAAATCTAACGTTACCTTCTCTCCTGTCTTCATCTCCTAAATCTCAATTTCAATCAAGATTCTAGATGTAGGCTCACTGCCAATCCCTGATCCAGAAGCTCTTCTTGATTTCCACTGGAAAATTACTGCATCCTCTGACTAATGGCTTCCCTATGCTTTTCCAAGATCTTTGAAATTAGTTCTAAGTTACAATGTCTGGACAGCACTAGATCTCACCATTCACAATGTGATGTAAACTTCACCCTCTAAGCCTAAAAATGGTCAGTCATTGGGTGAGAGGTGTCACCAAGGTTAGGAAGTACCAGATATGAACCTGTTGTTCAAGTTCACTCCAAACTATTTCCAGAACTAGAGCAATTAAACTTGATTTTGATTTTTTCCACTTCTTTTTTCCTCATTGCAATCTCCATACAACCACCATAACCACTTCCTATCATCTATCAGGCGAAATGAACTTCTTGTGGTGGATGAGAATGTATATTGCTAATGTTGTTTTGCAAAAGGCGTTGAATAGGTTTCTGCACAAGAACCTGACAGCAAAAATGTGAATTTATTAATTGAAGGTGAATTTAAGACATGCATTGATAAAAGGTTAGGAGTCAGGAGAACAAGTGGGTTTAAGAGGAAGTGTACGCTTCATCCCTTCCCTACCCGCTCTGCAACTTAAAACTATTTTGTTTCCTCTCTTTGCTAGTTCTGATGCAGGGTCTTCAAGCTATCATGTTGACTGTGTCTTTCTGCACATGCTGCCTGACCTGCCGAGTGTTTCCAGTATTTTCTGTTTTATTTCAGATTTCCAGCATCTGCAGTATTTTGCTACTGAATTAAGATTCATTGGTTTTAGGGAATGCTATTACCCTCAACTACAAATGGTATGCAGGATAAGATGAGCATATGCAATTGACAGCAGTGGCTCTGTTGGTACAAGACAGAAGTGGTGGAGAAAAGGTTGAAGTCACTTCAACAGCATTCAAGAGACTATCGTAGTATGATCCCTCTGTGTAGTTTTCCACTGCATCTAGTCCTAAAATTGCAAAGGAAGAGAAGTAAACAATGAAGGAAAAATCCTATAGCCAAGAACATGGCAATGCAATATAAAATGTGGAAAATGTAAAGTTATTAATTTTGGTGTACAAAACAGAATTGCAGCGCATTTTTCTTTTAATGGTGCAATGCTGGGGATTGTTTATGTTTAAATGATCCTGTGTGCCTTATAGATGTCACTAAAAGCTAATGTGGTGGTGCTGCAAGTGATAAGGAAAGCAAAGAGTGTTCATCTTTGTTATGGGAAGATTTGAGTACGTGAATAAAGATGTCTTACTGCAATTATGAAGGGCTTTGGTTTGCTGTCTGAGGAGAGATTGAGTAGATAAAGCCTGTATTTTCCATAATTTAGAAGAATGATCTTATTGAAACTTAAGGAATTCTTAAGATGGCTCAACAGTTTGGATGAAGAGTTTGCTCTAGCTGAGTCGTAGAGAACCAGGAATCAATCTCAGAATAAAGTGTAGGCTGTTTAGAACTGAGATGAAGAGAAATTTCACCATACAGGGTGGTGAATTTTGGAACTCACTACCCCAGAGGGCTGTGGAGGTTCAGTTATTGAGTTGATTCAAAACAGAGGTTAATGCATTTATGGATGTTAAGGAAATAAAGAAATATGGGAACTGAAATAAAATGTGGAGATAGATCATCTATGATCTTGATGAGGCAGCAGGCTCAAAGGGCAAATGGCCAAATATTCTTAAGTTCTTTTTAGAAAGAAGTCAAATAAAATCATGGACAATCAAGAAACAGTATGGAAAAAAACAGGTGTTATTAATATTGCAAAGACAATACACATGGGCAAAATGTTAATGCATCACTTGACTAACTTTGGGCAATACTAAAGGAATTTGTTGGCATAACCAGTATTAATTCAAGGAAACCAGAATGAGATGATTAATTATGTTTTTAACGAACAACATTACTACTAAACAGACTTTTATTTACACAGGTAATAATTAATATTTTGTAACACTTTACTTATTATCCAGAGGAAGTAAAAGGCAATTTTCTTGTTTGTTGAAGTAAAAACTTTTGTTGTTGTGTACTGCATCCTTCAATTCGAACTACTAGTTTTTCAGAACCCCTGCAGGCCAGAATGGGATGCACTAATTGAAACAAAGCAAAAGGGATACAAATGTTTCAAATGTTGATACATAGGTAAAATGTTTATGCTTCCTCATCTCCCCTTTTCACTAGGCTATACTTTCCATACAATCAATGGGACTACTTTCTTTGCATAATTTGAACTATTGATGCAACTAAATTAACATGGAAGAATTAAATCTATTAAAGTAAATGCTATTTAATAAACGAAAACTGGAAAAACAAATATAAAAGAGCTACATGATCCTCTGTCAACATTAACATGGCAGAATTGTCACCTGAAAATATTTGTGATAAGATTAGTCCAAACATAAAAAAAACAGCAAGGTAAGCTCTCCTTAATGAATTATCATATTTTGTAAAATTGTTCAATCAAAACACAACTATAGATAAGAAGCCTATTTCTCCAACATAGTTCATTCATCCAATCCCTTATTACAAATTTCAACTGTACCAAAAAGCAGCATATAATAGTTTTTTTTTTCCCCAATGCATTAAATTGTTTTAATACGCAGTACACAATATAGACATATATCAGAGCCTGGGAAAAGGAAATTTGCCAAACTAAGTTTGTTTTATCTCCATGAAGTACCCTAATTTTCCACTTTAGTTTGCTCATGTCCTGCAAAAGTCATCTTTTCCAAGCAACTAATTGCCCTCTAAATATTCACAACATTGATTTAACAAGAGCCAAGTTACCTGGTTTGAATCAATACTTTGCCACTTTGCCTCACACTCTTCAGTCACTTCTATTTGTACCTTGTTCGATTGATGAGCATGTGAAATGGTGTGAAGGTAACAATTCTTGTTAGGTTAAAGCTGCTGGTATCTATTCTCACTCCAACCTAGAAAAAAATCCTTCTGATTAAAATTAATTTGCTCATGATTACAAAAGGATAAACAAAATTGATTTACGGCAGAGGTTGCTGACAAGTTTACTTCCTTATGATTTCTTGCTTCCATGTAGTCCCACTTTCCAATCGATCAGGAAATGCTCATTTCACAATTCTAGAATTAGGGCAACGGATGTCACTGCAGCTTTCCTCAAGTGCAGTTCCAAACTGACAAAAAGCTAGATTTCAAGTTTTGAAGTTTAAATTTGCAGAAGGTTAGGTTCCTGTGGACAAGTGACTTTTCCTTTGACTCTGCAAAGCCTTCCACCATCTACAGACAGCAGTCAGGAGTGTGATAGAATACTCTCTACTTACACGGAGTCCTTCCATCACTAGCAGATTTTAGCTATAGTTCGTACAAGCTACGAAATACACTGCACAGCACCTCCCTAATTGGCACCGAACAGGATGAAGTCTGCAGGCACACAGAAACACTATTGCTTGCTGTTTCCTTTTCAACATCATATCTTCTGCCTTGGAAAAACAACCTCAATCCTGGAACTCTTTACCCCAGTAGTACCATGGAAGTACCTTCAGCAGAGGACTGCAGTAATTTAATGCAACAACTCATTGCATTATGGGAATAAGACCTCAACCTATGAAAGAGATTCCTAATTTGATTCTCATGCAATTTAAATAATGCTAATTAACAGCCCAGGGGGAAAATTTCCTTCTTGACCAAATAATTTTCCCAAACTGCATGCCTTTGCTGTCGTTTACCCAAAGGCCTAAAACTTACTGCAGAAAAATGAAATGTTGAAAATATTCGGCAGATCAGGTGGTATTATGCAGGGAGAAACAGAGTTAATATTTCAGTGACCAAAGTTCTAAAGAAAGATCACACTGATCTGAAATTTTAACTTAATTTCACTCTCTGCAGACATCATCTGACCCACTGTGCATTTCCATGATTTTTAGGTTTCATCCTGAAAACTTAATTTCAGTTTCAATCTGAAACATTAAATCATACATCATCTTAAAAACAACTGGTGAAACTAGGCACAGAAGCCCCAAGAGAGAATGGAATTTTGCATTTAAATAATGGATTAATATGGTCGATCCAGACGTATGAACACATATAAAACAGTCACAGGTCAGAGCTTTAAGTGGATTCTCTTACCTGATACTCCTTTTTTGGTCCTTTGCATTTAACAGAGCCATGACTGCCCACAGTGTCCAGAGAAAATGAATCTGACAATTGGCTGTCAGTTATTTTAAGTTGAACCTGTTATTAAAGTATATTATTAAACAGATACAACTTTGTTGTCCTTTATTTAGCTATAGTGTAACCAACACTAATTGATTTTGTTAAAAGCATCCGTCACATTTCCCTACAACAATGAACTAACTGCCAAATTACTTCATAAATGCACATGGGGGTACCATACAAATGCAAGTTCTTTCCAACAAGGCGATAAAATAAGGCAACATTTTGTATATATTTGTGAGCTTTAACAATAGGTAACCTTACTCTTAAAAAATTTGAAATCTTAATATCCATGTACTAGATGAATAATTTAAAACTAAGTTATAAAATATAATCCAAATAGGAGAAAACAAACCTTCATGAAGTTATGCAAGTATGATACACAAGGTTTGCAAAGTTTATAGGGGTAAAACCAAGTCAAGAAAATGGCTAATGAAAAAAAAATTCTTCACGTCTACATCCGGATTGCTAGAAATGCCAGGAATTTGATGATTTAACAGTTAATTGGAGTTTAATTATTTTTATGATGTTAAATGCCAAACATAAAATGAGATTTCTGCACGCCTAGTTGGGCCATTTCATTCCAAATTGCTGTTCAATGACAGATTTGAAGTAGTTATTAAGCATATGGTATTTCACTTTGTAAAATTAATTAACCATTATAATTCAATGCTTTACTGAAGTATTGTTGAAATACTTCATAACTAATCACTTATTCTGTAAGTAGGCTGCAGGAGATGAATGTTCCCTATGGAATGGCAGGTGTCTGGAGCTCAGTGGGTGAAAGGGCAGTGGAGGCAGAACCTCTCTCCACCATTAAAGCACTGCAGGAGTTGGAGCCATCAAGGTAACGAACTAAATGGAATTGGCCTGAATCCCATTGTTGGCTGCCATAGATGGGCAGGCCGAATGGTCTCCTGCAGCATCTACGTATCTATGATTTTGTGGCGACTCACCGTTTAGTCGGGCGAACCGGCTTGGCAGTCGGGTCACACGGCGTCGGAGCGACGAGGCCCAAGATGGCGGCGGGCCTCGTCTTTCCCGAGCAACGAGGAGAACCCGCGTGCGGGAAAGTCTTGATGACATAGTACTTACGTCATTGCCGGTTGCTTTGGGCGGGAACAGTCTCCCTTAAAGGGCCCACGCAAGGCGGGAAAATAAACCACTACTTGTTCGACAATCCTCCGACTAGCGTCTTGTTTTATTTTGCGGTAGCAACCGCTACAATTTTATCATTCTTTAATTCATTGGACATCGAGACTATTACCTTTGGAATTTCTAACCTAATTTGACTAAGATATCCTCAATACCAGAGGTTAAATATCCAAATTCTTCAGGCACTCTTTCTAGGCATGCATAAAAGACACAGGAGATGGCAGCAATTTCTACCAAATGGTTGAGTTATTACTTGCTCTGAAGGTATTACAGGATTGAAAATTTCTACAACGTTACCCCATGAACAGCAAGGAATGGGCTACTCATTTGCAGGCAGGAAACCCAGAAATGCAGTAGGTTGGCTGTGACTTTTTAAATAAATCACTTCATTATCATTTTACTTCCTGGATACCCATCTAATTAGCTCTACTGGATAGGAATACACCCTTCATCACATAACCTCAATTCTGATATTCAAATAAACTCTCCAATCTGAAAAGTTCAAGGAGTTTGGTGCTGCAATAAATTGCCACAAACAGTTAATACAACCAAAGGAATTCTCACACTTCATTATCCTCTCCCAATGTGCTATCAGGGAGTGCAAGGACCTCGTGGAGTAACTGTTCCCTCATCATGTGATCAAGTCATCAGTTGAGACAGAAGGAATGGGTGGAGAACGTCAGTATCAGCAGTATGGTGCTGTGCCTCTCGATCCAAATAATTGATTAACATTTAACAATAAACAATGCAACTCTACTGAAGGGACTGGATGAAATGGAAATTCAGAGGGTGGGAGCCAGCTTTCTGACAAGGATGCACTTTTGTCACAGTTAGTCTCCCACGTCTGTGCTCCTCCAACTTAAAATTCCTCTGATAACATGCATTATCTATGTAGGATGTCATTTTACTATTTTTAATCATAATTATGGAAGTAAAGACAAATCAGAATTAAACCTTCCTGAGATGAAGCAGAAGGGGCAGCCTACCTTGTTCTTTTGGAAAAAGCATTTGGATCCAAAAGAAAACAGCAAAGGCTTTTTGTAGTCCAAAGGATGTTTACGGTGAACATCATCAGCTTTATACTGAAGCAGCCGCCCAGTTTTATTTATCATCCAATATGGGCTATACAATGTCAACAAAGTGTGTCCAACATTGTTTGCCACAAGGATTGCGATGTCCATTTCACTCTCTTCATCATCAATGTGTGTTTTAAATTTGATTAATTCAATGTCAGTTTGGTTGCTTTTGATGCTATATTCTCCTGTCCAATTATGGTCCAAATAATCAATAGTGAGGATCAATTTAGACTTGTCTAATACAGCATCATGAAGTTGGGCAGAATTTCCTTCATCGAGCTTCAAGGTTCGTTCTACACTTTCCTGCAATAAAGCAGATTTTTTTTTGTAAAAATAATCCTTAATTTTATTTACCACATTTCTATTAAATTTACACGACATGTATGTTCAAATAAGGAAAAACAATGAAAAAAGACAAAAAAAATTATTCTGAAATGGTGCCAGGATCATAATGGATTATACCAGAAGAATTAAAATACTATTTCTTAAAAACACCTCGATCTAAGTTTGAAAATAAAGTCTTTGTATTCCAGCGAGAAAGATCAATTTGTATTGATATTAGATTAAATCATTCTTCTTCCATTATCATACAAGCAATTAAATATGACTTCTTTTTTTTAAAAAAGAATGACTCAAGAGACTGCAGATGCTGGAATCTGGAGCAAAAAAAACAAACTGCTGGAGGAACTCAGCAGGTCAAGTAGCACCTGTGGAGGAAAATGGACAGCTGACATTTCGGATTGAGACTCTTCATCTGGTCCATGCTGCTTGACCTGCTGAATTTCTCCAGCAGACGGTTTTTTTTTGCTTTTTTATTTTCAAAAAAACCTGATTTTGCATGATTTTTTTCAGTGTCTTTCCTTATTCTTTTTTAAGGCAGCTTTTGGCTTCACAGCTCTTAAGCAAAATTATTAGACCAACATTCTGAACTGTTCCAAAAATAATATTAATCCAAAATTAATAAATATGATGTGCGGGAACACAACTATATGTAACTGATCAGGTGAGCACTGAAATGCAGAAAAAAATAATAATTGTTGTCAGATCGATGCAACCCACAAACCAGTATGATTTGGTTTTACCAATCCTAATTGCTCAAAGTTCAAAAGTTTTTCTTTAAATGTTTGCTGTTATAGATTACTTCTCAAAAATTATATGTTGGTTACATGGGAATAGCTACCTATATGTAAGAAATATTAAGGTTATTAATTTGTCAGTTAAATAGATAAATGAAGCACACATTATAAAGATGATACAAAATTTACTCACTTTAGACAGGTGACAGTAGTGTTTTTTTCAATTCACTTTTGAGACTGACGATCACTGGCCAGACCAGTACATATTGCTCAAACCTAACTGTCCTTGAGAAAGTGGTGAACCGACACAAAACATTGACTGTTTCACTTTCCACAGATGCTGCCTGATCTGCTGAGCTCTTCTAGATTTTGTTTTTGCACTTTAAATTTATGTGCCTTGAGTTATGGGTACCGCAGTCAAAATCAAGAGGTAGTTGTGATGTGGCAAGTGCGAGCCAATAACCATTGGGACCTAAGTACATTTTTGTTTTATTAAAGAGAGTTGACTATTTGAGCAGCATAGTTGCCAAATAACTTAAGGATACATCTTCATGGGACTCTTCGATGGAGCATCCACGAGACACACAGGGGCACAATTAATTTCACTTTCCTTTAAATATTAGGAAACCATTGGCCTATTAACTTTCAGATAGCATTAGCAAGCAATGAAATAAAGCTAGTACAATAAAGTTACCACCATTAGTGTCAATCCAATTTTAAGTACATTCATTTTAAATCAATGCTTTAAACAAAGTAAATTAAAGCCAGAAATGACACTGGTTAAAGAATTTTAACATAAAATTAACAACTTCTAAATTGCAACTTACTTTGCAACATAAAATTTTACCCGGAATTGATTAGAGTCATAGAGCAATATAGCATGGATGCAGGCCCTTCGGCCCAATGAGTCAATACCAAACATGTTGTCCACCTAGCTAGTCCCAATTTCCTGCATTCAGCCCATGTCCCTCCAGGCCCCCCCCCCCAATATACTTATCCAAGAGCTTCTTAAATTATACTATTATTCCTGCGTCAACCACTTCTTCTGGCAGCTAGTTCCATATACTCACCACCCTCTGCCGTGAAAAATTGCCCCTCAGGTCCCTTTTAAATATTTCCCCTCTCACCCTAAATCTATGCCCCCTAGTTTTGGACTCCCCTAACCCTGGGAAAGAGACTGTTACCATCCACCTTATTCTATGCCTCTCATAATTGTTAAACACTGCTAATAAGGTCGCCCCTCATTCTCCTACATTCCAAGGAATAAAGACCTAGCCTGGCCAACCCTCTCCTACAACTCAGCCCTCTAGTCCTGGCAATATCCTCAAATCTTTTCTGCACTCTTTCCAGTTTAACCACATCTTTTCTATAACGGGGTGACCAAAACTATACACAGTACTCCAACTGCACTTCACCAACAACTTGTCAACTGCAACAATGTCCCAACTCCTATACTCAATGCCCTGACAAAGGCCAGCGTGTTAAACACCTTTTTCACCAGCTTGTCTACCTGCAACTACTCCGCTTTCAACAAACCTATGCACTTGTACTCTTAGGTCCCTCTGTTCCATTACACTCCCTAGTACCCTACCATTCATAGTACAAGTCCTACGTTGGTTTGACTTTCCAAAATGCATCACCTCACACTTAACTGTATTGAAATCCATTTGCCATGCCTCGGTCCACTTCCCTAACTGATCAAGATTCCCCTATAACCTACGATAACCTTCTTCACTATCAACACCACCTCCTAATTTTGTGTCATCTGCAAACTTGCTGATCAAACCCTGTGCATTTCATTTAAATCATTTATATAAATAACGAGTAACAAAGGTCCCAATACCGACCCCTGCGGCACACCACTAGTCACCGGTCTCCATTCCGAGAAACAACCTTCAACCACCACCCCCTGCTTCCTATCTCTGAGCCAATTTTGAATCCACCTGACTAGCTCTCCCTGGATTCCATGGGACCTAACCTTCCAGACCAGCCTGCCATGTGAGATCTTGTCGAAGGCCTTGCTGAAGTCCAAACAGACAACATCTACTGCCCTACCCTCATCTACCCTTTTGAGTTCTTTGAAGAGGTAAACAAAGATTTGTCAAACACGACTTCCTATGCACAAAGCTATGCTGACTCTTCCTAATCGGACAGTATACCCAAATGGTGGTAGGTCCTGTCCCTCAGAATTCCCTCCAGTAACTTCCCCACCACTGATATCAGGCTAACCAGCCTGTAGTTCCCCGACTTGTCTTTATTACTCTTGTTAAATAACGGAACAACATTAACCACCTTCCAGTCTTCAGGAACTTCACCAGTGGCTAACGATGAAGCAAATATCTCCACAATTGCCTCCATAATTTCTTCTCTAGCCTCCCATAAATTCCGAGGATGTACTTGGTCAGGCCCTGGGGATTTATCCACCTTAATGCGCCATAAGGCTGCAAATACCTCCTCTCTGGTAAAGTGAATGTTCTTCAAAACATCTCCACTTGTTTCCCTTATCTCTTGAGGAACCATGATTTTTTCCACTATGGAGAAATAACTGTTAACAGTCCCACCGAACTCCTGTGGCTTGAGGCATAGGCAGCCCAGCTGATCCCCGAGGGGACCTACCCTCTCCCAAGCCACCTTTTTACTCTTAATCTATAGAATCTCTTGGGATTTTCCTTAACCTCACCTGCCAGATCCATCTCATACGCTCTTTTTACCCTCCTGACTTCCCTCTTAAGTGTATTCTTAATCTTTTTATAGTCATTAAGGGATTCACTAGTCTCTGACCTCCTAAACCCAATGTATGCTTCCTTCTTAAGGTTCCCTAAACTTGCCAGGTTTATCCTTCACCCTAACAGGAACATACTGCCCCTGGACTCTTGATATCACATTCTTAAAAGCCTCCCACTTACCATTTGTTCCTTTCCCTTCAAACAGTCTCTCCCAGACCTCTGCTAGAGCCTGTCTAATTCCCTCAAAATTAGCCCTGCTCCAGTTTAGAACCCTAACCTGTGAACTTGTCCTATACTTCTCCATCACTATCTTAAAACTAATAGAATTATGGTCGCTAGAGCCAAAGTGCTCCCTGACTGCCACCTCAGTTACTTGCCCTGCCTCACTCCCCATGAGGAGGTCCAGTATTGCACCATCCCAAGTCCTTCCATATATCGACTCAGGAAACTTTCCTGGACATATTTCAGGCCCTTAACACTGTGGCCCAGTCAATACTGGGGAAATTAAAATCTCCCATTAATACAGCCCTGTTATTCTTACAACTGTGAGCAATTTTTCTGCACACCTGCTTCTCAAGGTCCTGCTGATTATTGGCGGGGGGTCTATAATACAACCCCACGAGAGTGACTCTCTCTTTGTTCCTAAGTTCTAACTATATGGCCTCACTGGACAATCCTCCAAGAATAACATCTCTAAGCACAGCTGTTACATCCTCCGTTATTAAAAAGGCAACACCCCCTCCTCGCTTACCTGTACCTCTGTCATGCCTGTAGCATCTGTATCCTGGAACATTGAGTTGTCAGTCCTGCCCTTCTCTCAGCCACGTTTCTGTTCTGGCTATAACATTCCAGTCCCCAGAGCCAATCCATGCTCCGAGTTCATCCGCCTTACCTGTTAATCTTCGTGCATTGAAATAAATGCAGTTTAAGTGAGTATTTCTTTCCCTCCCCTTACTGTGCCCCTGCTATCCTGATTACTAAATTTGCTCTCGCTGGCTACTGCTTTATCCAATGAGTTTCTCCTGCTCAGAGGCCCACCCTCCTGCCCATCTAGTTTAAACAGAGAAAATGACAAAATTGTTAGCTTTACTAAATAATTACATTGAGATCAATGCACAACAAGAAAAGTCTGACAATTTCAAGAATAATAACTAAATATGGAGACAGGTTAAAAAAAAGTGAGATGTGAGCATCAAAGACAAGAACCTGCAAATTTATACTTGACCATAAACCTAACAAATTCTTAAATAAAATGTTGAAATAAAGGGACATTACACCCAGTTTCCTTCCTGTGATGTGAGGATCTTTACAGATGCGCAGCAAAAAAAAATTTGACCACGATCACAGGTAAATAGATAAAACATTCAAGTAAATTTACCTCTGTTAAGCATACACCAACTGTACAAGGCAAAAGGTTTTGAAGAATTGCAATAGGCCACAAATGGAGCACATAAGCATTCTTATTTTCATCAGGATTGTCAGATGTCAGTGTGTCATGCACTGCAACTATATTGATCATCATCGAGTCCTGCTCATTGGCCCCAGGAAAATGGCATTTGCGATGAAATACAACTTTGCTGTTTGTATTTACATGACCAAAAGTGATTGTCTCACAGGGAGCATACGGTTCCTTGTCCTTCATTATCAATTGTAAACGGAGATCTGATCTAAAAACAAAAATAAACAGAAATTGTATTTTAAAATAATTCAATATTTATGCTTTATCAGACAATTAGCAAATGTAGTCAGACATCAATTCTGCCTCAAAACTAAAAGGCAAATACAATTTGCACGTATGATGTTTTTAAACATACAATAATATTCCAAGGCACTTGACAGCAGAAATATATAAAAGCCACCAAGCCAAAACAGTAGACTCCAAGGCAACAAACAAGATGCTGGAGGAACTCAGGTCAGTCAGCACCTGTGGAGGGAATTAATAGTCAACGTTTTGGGTTGAGACCCTTTACTTGGACACTTAGTAAGGCAACCAAAAGCAGTTTTAAACAAACGGTAGTTTCATTCACCAGCAGAATCCTTGAACAGCAAAAGCTATTGGACTTTTGAGTCAGTGTTGTAATGCTGAAAATGCTTGCCTTACTGATAAGATTTTCTGCCTGGAGGTTGGTGACTAGTGGTGTTCTGCGGGGATCTGTTCTGGGACCCCTGCTCTTTGGGATTTTTATAAATGACTTGGATGAGAAAATGGCAGGATGGGTTAGTAAGTTTGCAGATGACACGAAGGTTGGAGTTGTTGTGGAACGTATAGAAGGTTGTCGTAGGTTAAAACGAGATACAGACAGGATGCAGAGTCGGGCAGAGAAGTGGCAGATGGAGTTCAATCCGGTAAAGTGTGAAGTGATACACTTTGGAAGAACAAACCTAAGGCAGAGTACAAGGTTAATGGCAGGATTCTTAGCAGTGTGGAGGAACAGAGTGATCTTGGGGTTCAAGTCCATAGATTCCTCAAAGTTGCCATGCAAGCTGATAAGGTGGTTAAGAAGGTATATGATGTGCTGGTCTTCATTAGTCAAGGGATTGAGTTCAAGAGCTGTGAGGTAATGTTGCAGCTCTATAAAACTCTAGTTAGACCATAGAGTATTGTGTTCAGTTCTGCTCACCTCATTATAAGGAGGATGTGGAAGCTTTAGAGAGGGTGATGAGGAGATTTAGCAGGATGCTGCCTGGATTAGAGAACATGTCTCATGAGGAAAGGCTGAGCAAGCTAGGGCTTTTCTCTTTGGAGCAACACAGAATGAGAGGTGCCTTGATAGAGGTGTATAAGATTATGTGGGGCATAGATAGAATGGACAGCCAGCACCTTTTCCCCAGGGCAGCAATGGCCAATACCAGAGGACATCAGTTTAAGTCAGAGGAGGAAAGTTTAGGGGAGGAATCAGAGGTAGTTTTTTTTTAAATACAGAGTGGTGGGTGCCTGGAATGCACTGCCGAGGGTGGTGGTAGAGGCTGATACAATAGGGACATTTAAGGGCTGTGTGGGCGGGAAAGGTTAGATTGATCAGTGAGTAGGTGTTTACTTAGGCTGGCACAACATCGTGGGCCAAAGCGTCCATACTGTTCCATGTTAAATACAAAAGATCCCACGGCACTATTTTGAAGAAAAGGTGAGCTATCCCTTAAGGGATAACTACACTGCTGCAATAGTGATTATATTTCAAAAATACACAATGTAAAGTGCTCTAGGAAAGACAGTATATAAATTCCTCTTATGAAAGACAGTAGATAAACAATTTTTTCTTTGTTTAAAAAAATTAAACCACAGCAAACAAGGTGCCCATCATGCCCAGGTGGCATTCAAAGGGCTGTACAACCACTCAAACACTTTGGAAGTGCTGTCAGCTACGTTAGGTAGAAAATGCAATAACCAACATGCATGCACTAAGCTGCCAGGCATGGTCAGATGATAATTACTAGACTAACTTCTTTTAATGATCTTGATTCAATGCTAAGTTTTGGCCATGACACTCAGGACAACCCTCCTGCTCTTTGTCAAACTGGCACCATGGAACCTTTACATCCATTTTAGGGGGCTAGCTGTTACAGCAACTCTTGTTTGCAGAGGCAGGTTAGTCTTCCTTAACTTAAGTAACTTTCTCTTACTTTCACATGATCTATCTCAGACTTTCCCTTTCACTCAACTTTTCTACTTTCATCTTAATATTCACTGCAAGCCCACAACTCCAGCTGCTATTTTGACTTCACCTCCTCTCACTCTGCTCCCTGGAAAAGCTCCATCCCATTCTCCAATTTCTTTGGCACTGTCATATCTGTTCTGATGTTGACATCCTTCCACATCAGATGCACTCCTTTTCCTTAACCATGGTTTCACCTCCACTGTAGTTGACTCGGCTCTCAACAATGTTGGTTCCTTTTCCTGCACTCTGGCTCTCACCACCTCTCCTTCCATTCAGGGCAAAGATAGGGTTCCCCTTCTGATCATTTCCCATTCCACCAGAATCAAAGTATCCTCCATAATTTCCACCACCTTCAACAGACACATCTTCCCCTCCCCTACAGCATTCTGAAGGGGACTATTTCCTCTGCAGTTCCCTGGCTCATTCTTCCATCTTCAATACCCACTCCCCTTCTCATGGTACCTTTCTATGCAAACACAGGAGACGAAACATCCTTACTTCAACATTAACTCTGTTTCTCTCACCACAGATACTGATCTACAGAACACTTCCAATATTTTTGGTTCATATACCATCTCTAAGCACACTTCTGAATTATGTCAGTTTTTAGTCACATTCCAGTGCAGGACTTGCGCAGTAAAATCTTTATTTATAAAGGTATCCTTACTTGCAGTTATAACTTCAGCAATCTGTTACACAATACTCTGGTAGCTTCTATTTAGCTGTACTGCCTTTTGAATACTTCAAACATCCTTTCATTGGATTTGAGTCTGGCACTAAAATTGGTTGCTGATAACTTGGAGCCGCAAACAGACTACACAGGCCAGAATGGAGATACTAAATGAGGAGGGGCATTAAGCGCTAATGCTTGTAAACCATATCCACAATTTATGCAGGGACCTATGTTCCTAATTTGACCTCAGTGAGGAGTAACGCTTCAGGAAACTAAGGTTTATTAAATCAGTCATCACCAAGAGTTAGGGGCAGTACAGCAGGTAGAACTGTTGCTTCACAGCTTTAGCACCCCAGGTTCCTAATCTTTTTCTCAGCATCTGCAAGATACATCAATAAAGGTGATGACATACCTTCCATATTCAGTGCAGTTCTAAAACAAAAACATTGAAGCAGGTTGATTTTATCCAGACCACTTGAATGACATTCTAAAAATCTAAACTTTCATTACATTTATCACAAATGCACTGTTGTTGCAGTGTGTACCATCTCCAAAGTGCACAGAATCTCCTAAATCTACAAACTCTACCACCTGGAGGGATAAGGCAAATCTGCAGTTGGCAACACCTGCAAGATTCCATTCAAACAGCATGCCACCCAATTTCACAAGCATTACATCAGCTGAAGGTGACTCACCACACACTAAAGAGCCAGTAGGCATGAGTATTAAAAACTAGTCTCGTCAATGCCACCCACATTCCACGTGAATTAATTAAAAAGTACAAATTAAAAATCGCAAACAGTAACTTACTATGTATTAATTACTAGCCCAATTTTCTATATTACCAGTGACTGCATTTAAAAAGTATTTCACTGACTTTAAGTTGCGTTAGCATACAAAAGGCATTAAAAGAGCTTTATAAATCTAAGTTCCTTCCTATTTGGGCAAAACATTCTAGTTATGACTTTAGCATTGGAAAATCATTTAAGTATTAGTTATATAAAAAATCATGCAGGCTGGTGGTTGGTTCTAAATAAACTACATACATCATAATTTGAAAACAGCATTGGTATATCCCAAATCAGTACCTGTAACATATCCTCCATTTAGAGATACTGAATTACAAGTAATTTCAAAGCACCTGATACAGCTAGCACATTTCTGAATTGTGATACTGTTACTCATGTATAGTACGTTAAGCCAACAGGCAGATATGATTATGAAGATGCACAAAAAAGTTAACTTGAGCAAAAAGGTGGAAGTGAAGTCCGACAGTAGAGACAGGAGAAGTTAAAACTGGGAATAATGTAGCATGAGCACTAAACAAATATTTTATATCCATGTTCACAGTAGAAGACAAAAGGTTAGGGAACCAAGCATCTATGGAAAGTGTGGAACTTAGAGAAGGAAGTTATAAAATTAAGGGGACCAAAAGCTGGTGAATACTCTGGATCTTACAGATGTACCTACCTGAGTGTTTTCAGAAGAGGTTCCTGCATAGAAAATAGATCCCAAAGTACTGATTTTTTTTAAAATTTCCAGAGATTCTGAAACAGTCCCAGTAGGCTGGAAGTTAGAAAATGTAAGACCACTGCTCAAGAATACAGCAGGAAAACAAACAGGAAATTGTAGACCAATTAATGTGTTGTCAATTATCAGGAAAATGCTGGAATGCAGTATAAAAAGGTATGACGAGAGATATGATTAAGCAGAGTCAACTAGGTTTTGTCAAAGGGAGATCATATATAGCAAATCTAAACTTAAGAGGATGCAACCACATGGATAGATAAA
Source organism: Pristis pectinata (assembly GCF_009764475.1). Lineage (NCBI taxonomy): Eukaryota > Metazoa > Chordata > Chondrichthyes > Rhinopristiformes > Pristidae > Pristis > Pristis pectinata. Next base: position 77,165,026 of record NC_067411.1, read on the forward strand.
GGGAATCAGTGATTCATATAGACTTCCAAAAGGTATTCGAAAGGTACCTTTACAAAAAATAGGTTGTAACGTGAAATAAGGGCCCATGCAGTTATTTTCTTACTCCTTATGATCAAGGATTAACTTGCTTCCACTCCAGTTTGTGGATTCTGAGCTGACTGATGAGACCAATGTGGAAATTGCAAACTCTTTCATAAATAAGGCTTTATGTACACGATGGGGTGGGCAGTTTGTAAGGTGGTGCATTCCTTCCATACTTGAGCACAGCCTTGAGATTGGTAATATTAATCTTGAATGCTCCTTCTCCACATTGAGCAGTCATGAGTCAGAAATTCAAAGGAGTTAATGGGGGTGTTAACTTCCTTCAAGGAGGTCTTGAGCACATCCTTGAATCTATTCCTCTGTCCACCTGACAATCTTTTCCAATGACAGAGAGGCACATAAAGGCAAAGATCAGACTACAGGGAAATTAGTGAAGGCATGGGACTGATGTGAATGCTCTGAGAAGTACAAAGACTCAAATGGCCAAATCACCTCCTTTTATATCTGAAGAAAATATGAGAAAAAGAGGAAAAAATCCACAACATGACCTTGGAATACAAATCTCTATTGATAAGAGACTTCAGAAAGTTCTTAAGAAATTCAGTTTACAAAACACAAGATGTCCTGTGGGAGAGTTTTATGATAGTAATTGGGATGCAAATTGACACATGTTAGGGCAAACTTGTAGAAGAACAAAGAATATCTAGCTTTTCTAGGATGCATTCAATCATGTTGACTGTCAGCCATCCAAAAGTAAAGAAAAGGCACTGTGATGGCTATCACATTATTAGACGAAATTGACTATTGTGGGATATGCAGAATGACTGTCAAAAATTACAAAGAAACACAACAGAAGAATATGGGAACATCATGGGAAAAATATTCCAGTGCTTGGAAGTCAAGCATTCCGACCTGAGCACATCACAATACGTGCTGTGAATTCTTGGTGTTTTGTATTCAAAGAGGCATCACTGCAGTGTCTCTTTAGGGCAGTGTTCTCTGTCCGATCATGTTCAGTTGCTTTATCATTAACCTTCCTTCCAAAGGTCAGAAATGGGGATGTTCACAAATGAATGTATAATTTTCAATTCCATTTGCAACTCCTCAGTTAATTGAGCAACTTACAGTAAGACCTAATAACACATGTGCCACAGAAGAGCCTGCAATGACCATCTTCAAAAAGAGACCATCTAACCTGTTAGCCATGACATTGAATGGCATTACCATCACTGAGTTCCTTACCATTGACATGCATTCACTAAAATCTCAGCTGGATCAATCTCGTAAATACCAGGCCATGAATGGATGTGAGCTTAGTTTCCTGTTGTGAATGATTCATCACTTGACACCACAAAGGTTTTCTACCATCTGGTTGGAAGTGTGGTGGAACATCCTCTTGCTGTCTGGATGAGTGGCATCCCAGCAACTTACAAAAAGCTTGACACCATCCAGGAAAAAGCAACCCACTTTATTGATACCCTGTACACCACCATAAATGTTCATTTCCTGCACTACTATTGTTGGGGTTTAAGTCCTAGAACTTACAACACAACAGTATTATGGCAGTATCTTCACCAGGATTGCCACAGCTCCTAAATTCAGTTCACCACCAGCTTAATAAGGGCAATTATGGATAATTAACATCACTGACTCCCAGCTGCCCAAAAATGAATAAATTGAAAAGGTTAATCATGTAAATAAATTAAGACAAGAACTATATTGGCCTTTATTACAAGGTTCTGCCTTATGTTGAGAGATGGAGTAGGATTAGCCTACATTTTCTAGAGTTTAAGAATGAGAGGTGATCTTATTGAAATACGTATGGTTCTAAAAAGGACTGAAGGAATGAATGCTAAAGAGACAGTTTCCTATGAATAGAAGACTTAAAACTAGTGGGAATTTACCTCAGAATAAAGGGTATGCTATTTAGGACCAAGAGGAAGATGTTTCTTCACCCAGTGTATTGTGATTTTTTTTGGAAATTTCGACTTAAGATCTTTGGATATGTGGTGGATGAGGATACTCACGGTTGTGATCAATTTGATTTTTATTCAATAAAGGAATCAAGGGTCGTGGAAATAAGGAAGGAAAGAAAATGAAGCAGAGGGTCAGTCTTGAGCTACTTGAATAGCAGAGCAGGGTTGAATCACTGTATGGTCTACTTCTAATTCATCTGCTTTTATCCTGGGCTTCGAATTTGACAAAGAAATCTTCTGTTTTAAAACTTCCATCTGTGTATTCAAATCTATCTATTTGCCTTCTCCTGCTTGTGCTTTCTAGAATGACAGTTCTTCAAAACCCTTGGACTCCTCCAGCTCTGGTCTTTTTTATATCCCCTATTTTCACCACTCCAGCAGTGGCATCCGTGCCTGCAACTGTTAAGGTCTGAGACTCTGGAAAGCCTGAAACCTTTCTGCATCTCCATGTCTCTTTTTCTGTCTCACATTCTCTCTTCCTGGCAGTATCAAAATTCTACGTACAGGTCCTCCCCAGGTTAGGGCACAGTTCCATTCCTGTGAACTGTTCATAAACCGGATAGTTTGCAAATTGGAAATGCAGTCGTGAACTGAGTCCCCAGGCAGCAGAAGATGCCTGCAGCTCCACAGCAGCCGGCAAATCCATCCTGCCGGTCTCTCAAGCCCTCATTCGTATGTACAGGCTGTATACAAGTCAGGCATTCATAACCTGAAGAGGACCTATAATGTTATTCATTGAGAAATAATGGGTAAAATCCAATTTACTATAGTCAGAGAAAACTAAAAATGAATTCCACTGCATTATACTACTTAAACTGTAACGAACAATATATTACAAATTGTTCTGTTCTGTGAAGAACCTTGAATTACTTTATAAATTAAACCGACAATGCTAGGGATTGCCTCTGATTTTGCAATTCCATTATGGTTCATCTTAACATGCTTAATATTTGTTAACTTTTTTTTGCTTCTCAAGGAATCTTATGGAAATGCTTATTGCTGGAAGATAAACTTACACCTTCTGAAACTGAGATTGGCTCACCCGGGCTCAAAGGAGAACCTTACTTGAAACATTCATAGAGTACTACAGCACAGAAACAGGCCCTTTGACCTATCTAGTCCATACTGCTTGATTTCTGCCTAGTCCCATATACCTGCACCCAGACCATATCCCTCCAAACCCCTTCCATCCATGTACCTATCCAAACCTCTCTTAAATGTTACAATTGAACCCACATCTGCCACTTCCTCTGGCAGCTCATTCGACACTCCAATGACTCTGAGGGAAGAACTTCCCCTCAGATTCCCCTTATATATTTCACCTTTCACCCTAAACCTATGTCCTCTAGTTCTAGTCTCACCCAATCTTGGGGGAAAAGCCTGCATGCATTCACCCTATCTATACCTCTCAATTTTGTATCTCTATAAGATCTCCCCTCATTCTCCTCTGCTGAAGGAAATAAAGTCAACTGTTCCCAATAACTCAGGTCCTCAAGTCCTGGCAGCATCCTTGTAAATTTTCTCTGCACTCTTTCAAGCTTATTAATATCTTTCCCTGTAGGTAGGTGACCAGAACTGCACACAATACTCTAAATTCAGCCTCACCGACATCTTGTACAACTTTAACATAACATCCCAACTCCTGTACTCAATGCCCTGATTTATGAAGGCCAAAGTGCCAAAAGCTCTCTTTATGACCCTATCTACCTGTGATGCCACTTTCAAGGACTATGAATCTATATTCCCAGGTCCCTTTGTTCTACTGCACACCTCAGAGCCCTACCATTCACTGTGTAAGTCTTACCCTGGTTTGTCCTCCCAAAGTGCAATACCTCACACTTGTCCGCATTAAATTCCATCTGCCAATTTCAGCCCATTTTCCCATCTGGTTAAGATCACGCTGCAAGCTTTGATAGCCTTCCTCGCTGTCGACTATGCCCCCAATCTTGATGTCATCTGCAAATTTGCTAATCCAGTTTACCACATTATCATCTCAATCATTAATATAGATGATAAACATCCCTGCAGCACATCACTAGAAACAGGCCTCCAGTCAGAGAGACAAGCATCTACCACCACTCTCTGGCTTCTCCCGCTAAGCCAATGTTGAATCCAATTGACTACTTCTTCATTTCTTGCATAAAAACAGGAAGTGGTGTAAATGCACAGCACTTTCATTAGCATCAGAAAAGAAAAGGAGACAGATTACAGTTTTGGTCAACTGCCCTTCATTTCAACAAAAAAGAATCAAAGAAACCCGAGAACTATAGACCAGTGAGCCTAATATTAGTAGAGTCTATTATAAAAGTATGTGATAACAGGACACAAAATTATCAACAGGATTAGGCAAAGTCAACACAGACTTATTAAAGGGAAATAGTGTTTGACAAATGAAATGGATTTCTTTCTCAGGATTTAACTGGTAGAATAGATAACAGCTAACTAATGGATGTTGTATGGTTGGATTTTTAGAAAGTCTTTGATGAAGTCCCAAATAGGATGATAGTATGCAAAATTACAGCACATGGGATTGGGGTGATAAATCTGGCTGGTTGACAGACTGAAAACAAAATAGGAATAAATCAGTGATGACTATTGGGTTACTGCATTGATTGGCCTTCATCTGTTTATAACATACATTATTGATTTGGATGAGCAAAACAGATTCAGATCTTTATTAGTCACAAGTACATCGAGAAACACAGTGAAATGCATCTTTTGCATAGAGTGTTCTGGGGCTAGCCTGCAAGAGCCGCCATGCTTCCAGCACCAACATAGCATGCCCATAATTTCCTAACCCATAAGTCTTTGGAATGTGGGATGAAACTGGAGCACCAGGAGGAAACCCACGCAGTCATGGGGAGAACATACAAACTCCTTACAGACAGTGGCTGGAATTGAACCCGGGTCGCTGGCACTGTAATAGCATTACACTAACCGCTACACTACCAAATGTCTTATTTGTTAGTCTGCTGACAACACAAACTTGGATGGGACTACAAGTTATGAGGAGGATGCAAAGAGGCTAAAAGGCAATTTAGAAAAGTGGGCAAATGTATGGCAAGCATTGTATAACATGGATAACAGTGAAGGTATCCACTTCAATAAGCAAAATAGCAAGGTAGGGTGTTATTTATATGGCAATAGATTGGGAAATGTTGATATACAAAGAATCCTGGGAGTCCTTATACACCAGTCACTTAAAGCAATCCTGCAGTTAGGATGGAAAATAGTGTTATACAAGAGCAGGGATGTCTCGATAAAATTACACAAGGCTTTGACATGTCATCTATACTGTAACAATACAAAGCAAATTGTTCCATGCAAAATTAAGATACTTAGGACAATATTATTTAACTCAAATACCTGTAAGAAAGCAGAGGCACATTAAAATCTTCATTTGGCTGAATTGTACCCAGCATTTTCAAATCTGATTCCACATCTTCAAAGACATTGAAAGGCAACGAAAAGTGATTTTTTATCTGCAAGTAACAAGGTTAATTTAAGTGAATTCCATGAGGGACAATATTATATATTCAAAACAAACTCCAATGTTTGCATTATCTATTTTCACTTTTGGTAGTTGATATACAGAAAGATATGGAGAGATTAAAAAAAAAATGACTTTCCTATTTGAAATTCCTTGTATTAGACTACCTTTTGATACCCCAGAGTATAATAAAAGGAGCAGGATTCATGTGACTGCATTACAATTCAAAACATTGGTGCAGGGCTTCCACCATGGTCTGCAAAGGAATAATTTAAAGGCTGCCAGATGCTGAATAGGAATTGCAATCTATATTTGATACTGCAAATATATACAAGAATAATAATTCCATTATCCATTAAACCCTATTACACCCAAGCAGAACATGAACCACCTAGCGTGAAAAATGAAACCATTGGAAATACCTCAGATGATCCAAACATCAGTTCTATGAAAGGATTTGATTCAAAATAGATGAGTTATTACAGCTTTGTTGATGGTTTACATGACTCATGCATTCATAATATTCCTACTCCACAATTTTTAAAAAATAAACAATGGTTTATCTGGTGAGCATACTGTAGTGTGGTTAGGCACATTTCCATTTTTAGATCACAGTATCTGGAAAATACATAGCTGCCCAAAGCAGGAAAATTGAAAAAGTAATCTGTTAATAAAGGTTAGCATATTTAAGTGACAATATTAAGTGCAGTGGCTGAAATGAATTGTATACCTGAACAGGAGAACGAATTGTTATTCTCTTGCTTCCTTGCACAGCATCAATCTGACATACAATGGCTCGCTCAACAATTGATTCCTCATGTGTAATGGTGTACAGACGGCGACCTAACTTAATTAGTGGAATTTTGTCAGCTGCAGTGTGGCCCTGAGGAGCTGCATGAAATTTAAGGACAATGTCTTATTGATCAAGAATGATATTTCAAAGTGACATACATTACTAAGTCCCCAAATGAATACATTGAATTCTATAGACGATTCAGAGATTTAAAAACATTGTGCTCATAGAAACAATTGACACATTTATTTGCCTTCACGATAAATAATTAGACATTTGCTTCTATTTTAATCAAAACTAAAATGGAATTTTCTTTTCTTTGTTTGTGGTCAGGATTTGAACACCCTTGGCAAGGACAACACTTACTACCTTTCCATTTTTTGTTACTGAGCATGTGTGTTAGCTTATGGCAAATTGCCTTTCTGAACTGTTCCTTCAGGTGCTTATAGGATATCAGTTCCAGCATTTTCAACTCAGTGACAAAGAATTACTGACATGGTGTCAACTTTTTTTTTACCCTAAAACACTGGGGCAGCTCTCACCCAGGCAAGAGCATATTAATCCACCACTCCTGATTTGTCTTTGGAGTCAGGTGGTGATTCACTTTCCAATGACTATCCACCTTTGACCTGCTCTTGAAGCTACAGTAGTATAGGGGCTGATCCAGTGATTTCAGGATAGTATGGTATGTGATTAGGCAATGGTGATGCTACTGAATGCCAAGAGGAGGCAGTTAAGATGCTCTTGATAGAGATGGTTATTGGTTGGCAATGTGGCAGAAATGTTACTTGCCACTTAACTCTGAGCATTGTTCAGACCATGCCTCATGTGGGCACAAGCTGTCACCATGAGGAACTGAGAGTGGAACTGAGTACTCCTACTTAGACAGTCCCTTGGGGCTGATGATGACATGCTTCCATTCTGGTTTGGAGGGCTCTGAAGACTCGAGAATTAACTGTTAACAAAGTTCACGCTTTGACTGCTAATAAGGTCAATGTAGGAACTGTAGTCTCTTCCAGAGATGGGGCAGGACAGGGGACACAGGTGGGTAACTTGTGAGGTGGTGCCTATATATTTATATAGGGCTCCTATGTCCCAATACATAGCCTGGAGGTACACAATATCATCACAAACGCCCCTCCTTTGTTTTGAGCAGTCATGGGCCTGTGGTTACCATGAATTGGTAAGAAAATTACACTTGAAGGAAGAATTGAGCACATACTTCAATCTTTCTTTGTCTGTCATGGGAAGAGATTACTAGGCAGAGTCATAAGGCATAAAAGCATGCTTTCTGCCAATCATGTGCATGCCAACCAGAGTACCCATCTATACTAATTCCATTTTCCAGCATTTACCTGTGGCTTTCTATGCCTTGGCAATTTCAAGTGCTCATCTAGATATTTCAATGCTTTGGGAGACTGCCTCGACCATCTCTCAAGTAATTCATTTCAGATTTTAACCGCTCTCTGGGTGGAAAGAATTCTTCGGCGTCATTTGGAATGCCTTCCAAAAAAATCTTCCCTACTCAATATGCATCCCATGACAGCCTGATATACATGTCATGAGGCCCTTGTGATTTATCCAACTTTAATCCTGCTAAGACATAACACTTACTCCTTTTCAATGATAACTTGTTTAGAATTTCACCACCTGCATTCCCAAATTTTCCAACAATGAGGTCCTTCTCTTTAGTGGAAATTGATTAAACTATTCATTTAAGCTCATAATAGGATTGTCAGTTTCAGGAATCTGGTGAGGAGCATGCAAATGACATGGTCTGCCCAACAGTCTACAGAACTTGTGTAGGGCCTCAATGAGGGACATGTTGATTTCGCTTCTCTTTCCAGCGCATTTGGAGGATTTTGCAAAGACAGTATTGGCGTTAATTAATTCATTACCTTGTGGAAAGGTCCAGATCTCAGAATTCTAGAGTGGGGGTGGGGATGGGGGCAGGGATCACCACTGCCTGGTAGACATGACTTTTGTCCAGGACTTGTATCTGATCTTCAAATAGCCTTTTCCACAGTTCACTAAAGGCTGTGCTGGCACATTGAAAGCAGCAGTGAACTTCATCAGTGAACTTCATCAGTGTCTGCCTTTGCTGAGAACTGGCTCCGGAGACATGGAAAGTGGTTCTTATTTTCCAGGGTCTTGTTAGAGGTCAATGTAGTTGGTGGACAGGTTGTCAAGGATCTTGGTCTTGCACATGTTGAGTACAAGGCCATCCCCTTGCATCCTTTGGTGAATGAATCATCAGCATCTTGGAGCTTAGCTTCTGATAGTGCACAAGTGCAAGTTTCATTTGCACAGTACAACTCAATCTTTGAGGTCTGGATGAACTTGGTTCTAGAATGGATTCACCAAAAGGTTGAACAGTTTCCCATTAGTTTTGAAGACTAGTTCTGTTCACATGAGAAGTTTGTTAGAATTGAGAAGTGACGAGAAAAACTGACAAAAGTATTGGGGTAATGACACAGATCTGACAAAGGGTCTCTGGCATTAAATGTTAACTCAGTTTCTCTTCCCACAGTTGCTGCCTGACCTGCTGAGTGTTTCCAGCATCTTCTGTTTGTATTTCAGATTTCAAGCAGTTTTTATTTTACTTTGAGAATGACAAGGAAACTGAGGAGCTAATCAACCACAAGGATTGAAATGAGAGCTCCAGATTTATTCAAAAGTTCTGTAGGCAACTGAAGGCAGTGAAAACGAAGAATGGGGGTGAACTCATCAGGACAGAGAAACAAGCAACATCCACAGGAAGAATAATTTGAAAATTGCTTCAACTGTAACTCCGATCTTTGTCTCACAGCAATATATACAGGCCTGTCAACCCTGACAGACAAGTCATGGAGAAGGTCCTATCCCAGCTCAAAAAAATAACAAGACCTCAGAAGAAAGGTGACTTGCCCACTAAAATGTTAAAACTTGGTGGTAAAGAAGTTCAGTCACAAATTTACTACCTCTGGGAAAAGGAAGATCTATCAGAGGACAGAGAAGCCATAATCATGACCATTTTCAATAAAGGAGACAAATCTGACTGTGGTAACTGAGAGATGTCTCACTACTGTCTCTCACTGGGAAAGTCAGCACCAAGGTCCTCAACTGTACCTTGAATCACTGTATAGATTCCATGAAGATTTTGGGGTCAAGAACATCACATAGAGGAACTTTTGCAGTAATATTTCTGCAATGGAGCTGGACAGATTGAAAAGCAATGCTGAACACATCATGGAAGTGGTGAACTAATCCAAGGTGCTCTGTTTTCTCAACCAAATGCATTTTAGAGACATGCCAAACAGTTTGATATGCTTGAAGACAAGATAATAAACCAACATTTATTCCTTTAATAGTTCTCTTCCAGAAAAAGGAATATACTTACTCAGTGAAATATAAAACAATTTGCTGCTTGCATTAGTCAGGTTTGATAGAAGCTCCTGTTCATTTGTTGTCCGTTGGTAATCCATATCAAGAACTTCTCCATTTTTAAGTTCATAACTGTTTTTTAGCCTTGTTTTATTGATGACAACAAATGAATCACTAGGATAAATTGTAACATCAAGTCCAAGGGAATTCTTTATTGCAAAAGGTGCTTGGTCTTTCTGAAAAACGTCACTTGTTTTACCAGCAGCTTCAGCAAATGCCTAGAAAGTAAAACACGCAATATAAGTCACCATTCATCCAATCAAATTCTTAAAAATATGACAATTATATCTAAAAACCTCTAATTTATTGTCTTGCATACATTACTGAAGAATACAGCTATCCAGTTAATTTACAGTAATTTTTTTGGAGAGAGGAACAGCGTTAACTCAAATGCTTTGCCAAGGCGGATAGGTTGCCTACTTCGTAAGGTCTTTTTTTTATTCGACCAAGGACTATTAACCACAAACATCTGATTACATTAGTTGGCAAATATAACAAAGGGGGAGAGAATGGCCACTGATGCCTAAATTTAAATTGCTCCACTTTAAACAAGTACACTGTCCACTGCCAAGGCCCTAATGTCTGGAACACCCTCTCAAAACATCATAACTTTTCATCTCTTTCCTTCAAAAAGCTGCTTAGAAGTTTGCTCTTTGACAAAGCTTTTGCTTATCTACTCCAATCTTCCCTTACTTGGTTCAACTGTGTCTTTGAAAATACTCCTGCGAGAGAATTGTAAATTAAAATCAAAAATCTGCAAATGCTAGGAATATGAAATAAAAATTGACAGATGATGGAAACACCTAGTAGATAAGGAAGCATTTGTGGAAAGAGAAACAGAGCTATTGTTTAGGTTGAAGATTGTGTTACTAAACTGAAACAGCTTAGGATGTTTTTGTGACACAAAATGGGAGTTGCACAGTGGTTGTGCAATTTATTAAAAGTGATTCTGCTCTGTGCTTTCACTAGGAGATCAAGATTAATCTTCGGAATCAATTCCATTTGGTCTGAACTTCCAAGTGTGTTCATAAATGTGGTTATTAACCACAATTAAAACATCAGCACTTCATAGAACAATAATTAACAGTAAAAGTCATTTTCATCAACAATACTGATGCTACCTCTGCTGAAAACTACAAATATACAAAAGCAAAATACTGGAAACCTGAAATAACAACAGAATACTATGGAAATACACTGTGGGTCAAACAGCATTTTGGAAAAAAGGGTTAATGGACGAAAGCGTGTCAATTTTCAGGCTGTGAATCTGTAGAGAACTGCCAGTGGCTGCCATATACAATTCTGTACATCAGCACATTCTGGATTTTCACCTCTGTACACTGCAATGGCATTGGACTTCCCACTCCCCATACTGTCCTAGCTGTAGTTCCTCATTGTACTGAGCTGAAAGGTCAGGCACACTTCGTAACTGGACTATACCTAGTTCAGCAAATTCATTTGAATGGGGCTGAAGAGCTTCCTTTAAGTATAGTTAAGCCTCCTTTGAAGTTTTTTTTGTAATGAATGTGTGAGGGAAAAGCAAATTTTTTTTAAAAAGTCTTTCATACTTTAAAAAAATTATTTAATTCTTGCCATCAGCGACAAATCCAGATGCAGCAGTGGCACATCCAAGACATTGGGTTGGTATGGCATGGGAGTCCCACAGAAGGCAAATATGAGATTAGTCCTGATCAGTTTGAGCCAGCCCATTGCTTCACAACTTTGACCCTTCATCAGGATTGGGGAAAATTAGAGATAAAAAGTTTCAAGTTGTTGAGAAAGGAAAAGCAGCAGAGAGAACAAAAAGGAAGGTCAGTGACAAAGTAGAGGGTAGAAGCAATTAAATAACATATGTGGTGGTGCCAGTTGAAAGTGGGTAGCACAGGCTAATGAATAATGCATGTATGGAATTGGTGTAAATTGGAAATGCACGAAATGTGAAATTACCAGAATAGGGGGAAAAGAAAGCTGAATTCTGGGAAAGAGATAAAAGACTGGAATCTGAAACTGTGGGTCCTAAAGGTTGTAATGTGTGTTTGGTTTTCCCCAATATATGAGAGACCACATTGTAACCACCAACTTCAGGTCATGACTACTTCTTTGGCAGTCTTTAGGTTCTGAATTTATTATAAATCTCAATTTAACATTAATAAATTCCTTAAGTCTGCCATTAGTAAGTAAAACACACCTTGTTTTAAAATTTAAACTTAAAAACGCCAACTTTAATTCTTCAGAGCTACTGGGAACAATGCATTATAGAATTAGAATAATGTCTCAAATTCCATCACTGAGTGGTTCTTTCCACCAATATCAAGTTGAGAGAGCCATCTCCAGATTATCAAAAGATCAGACTCAAGTACAGTTACAGAATCCTATCAATAAAACAGTATCTTAAACAAGTTCATCATTATGCCTGTGTCATGGGCCAATGAGATGCGTGAGCCATGGCAGTACACAATTGAGAGGTTGTGAACTTGGCAGTCCTGAACTCCAGACTTAAAGTTGAATGATACAGAACCTTCTACATGCGAGCTGTGACCATTCAAACATAATGCTGCTTTAGCTGATGTATCAGTGCGTCCTGTTACATGTAACTGAGGCAAACAAGAGGAAAGAATGTACTCTTCATAAAGGATTCCAATGTCTGCTAACAGAAGTGATTCAATAGTACCCTAAAGTCTTTCTGAAGGACAATAGCCAGACTTGGCTTGCATCAGCCATTGAGGAAACTAATGGGGTATGACACAAACGTGTCAAGAAAGGTCTGAATATCTACCTCACATGATACTTTGAGCATTGCTTGCTGAGGTATATTGCATCACAGAACAAGGAGCTTCCATGCAGTGCTGCCTTAAACATTAAGCATGCTATCATTTCTAGTTTCCAATTGTATCATAACACCTGTAACTTTATAGACATATTTTTTCCCCCCAAAGGAACCCATTTATTATTCCCCTGGAAGATGGGGCAGGGTGGAGAAGAGCAGGGAGGAAAATTGTGAATGTAATTTTTTTTTTTGCAGACGTTCAGGTAAGATTACATCCATGAAGAAATAAATAAAGTTAGCTTTTCAGGTCAAAAAGCAAAAAAAAAGTGGAAATCTAAAAAAAGCAGACAATGCTAGATCCTCAGCAAGTTAGACTGCATCTGTGAAGGAAGGAATTGTTTAATGTTTCAGGTTGATTACCTTTTAACAGAACAAGGAAAAATTAGAAATCAAACACGTTTTAAGTTGCAGAGATACAAGGAAGGGGCAAAAAACAAAAGAATGCATTGTGATAAGCTAGAAACCAACTAACAACTGACAAATGACAGCGGATAGAAGATGGTGAATGTTTGTTAATGACAGGTTGTGTGTCTGCAGGAAATGCAAACTAAGGGACATACAGTAAATGAGAATAGAAGAGACAAATAAAAATACTAGAACCATGATACACAAAACACTGCAATTGTTGGTAATCTGAAATAAGACAATGCTGGAAATACTCAGCAAGTCATGAATGTTTTCTATCTACAAGGCACAAACATTGAGTTTGATGGGATATTTAATGTAGGTTGAACAAAACAGGGGTTTTGGTGCCATCCAGGAAGAAAATCAGCCACCTTGATTAGAGCACCATCCATTTTCATAAACATTTGGTTTCTCCATCTCTCAAACATTGTGGCTACAAAGTGTACTATCTACAAAATACACTGCAAATAGTTACTTGTTAAGGTTACCCTAACAACACCTCACAAACCTGCAAATTCTGCCACCAAAAACAAGGGTTTCAAATGCATGGGATCACTCAACTACCTGCTTATTTTCCAAATTACACATCACATAGACTTGGAAATACATGAGAATTCCTTCAGGACTTCAGGGTCTACTTCCTGGAACTTCCTCCATCATTGTTGTAGTACCTTTAGCAGAAAGAATGCAACATCTCAAGGTGGCACCTCACCACCACCTTCATGAGGTGGGGCAGGGGGACAATAAATATTGGAGTCAACGATGCCTGATCCCAAAAAATAGATAGTTTAAAAAAACGTGTGAATTACTAGAAGCTACTATCTGCCTAAAGAGCACTCAAATGCAATGAAGTTCAGTTACAGTACCCATTAATAGATTATAATCTTAACTCCAAAAAAAACAAATTGCTCACAGATACCAGTTAAAAATTTTCAGAAACACCATGCATCAAAATATTCTTGGCATGTTGGCCTCCAAACAAGAATTAAATGCTTCATGATATAATCCTAGAAACTTGATGGGATTGTAATTAGTATGCTATCTCTGCCACAATTTCTGGGATTATTTTGATGCTAACGTTGGGTCTGGACTCAGTTCCAGCATTTCAATTCTGAGCCCTTAAAGAAGTCAATCACCTAAATATATTCCCTTAAAAGAATATTAAACTTTCTGTAAAGTTAATTTCATAAAACAGTGCATCAACCAATGTGTCAGTGAAATACTACTGGAAAACCTACAAGCTTTTAAAAACTGATATCTTACCATAGCTAAATTATTGAGCATGGTTAAACCACATTTTGACATGGTAATATTGAGTTGGTCTTTTGAAGAGACATGAATAACTGTTTTAAATGCAGGAGTATGGAGATTTTCCTCTTCATTTTCTGCATTATTCCTTGCTTTGATAGCCTTCTTCTTTATCTGGTGAGAAATATGCCAGTCATTTATTAGTACAGATAAATATTTAGGGTATTTTGTAGATGAGATTCATGTTGAAGTGTTCAAGTTGATGAAAGGATTAATGGGAGAAAGGGCTTTCACTAAGCAGTTGCTCCAAATGTTGTAGATTCATCCAACTGAAATACTAAAATACCATAGAACAATACAGCACAATACAGGCCCTTCAGCCCACCATGTTGTGCCGACCTTTAAACCACGCCTAAGGCTAACTAAACCCTTCCTCCCACATATCCCCCCATTTTAAATTCCTCCATAAGCTTATCTAACAATCTCTTGAACTTGACCAACGTATCAACCTCCACAACCACCCCAGGCAGCGCATTCCATGCACCAACCACTCTCTGGGTGAAAAACCTCCCTCCGACATCTCCCTTGAACTTCCCACCCATTACTTTAAAGCCATGCCCTCTTGTATTGAGCATTGGTGCCCTGGGAAAGAGGCGCTGGCTGTCTACTCTATTCATTCCTCTTAATATTTTGTATACCTCTATCATGTCTCCTCTCATCCTCCTCCTCTCCAATGAATAAAGCCCTAGCTCCCTTAGTCTCTCCTCATAATGCATACTCTCTAATCCAGGCAGCATCCTGGTAAATCTCCTCTGCACCCTTTCCAACTCTTACACATCCTTCCTATAATGAGGCGACCAGAATTGGACACAGTACTCCAAGTGTGGTCTAACCAGAGTTTTGAAGAGCTGCATCATTACCTCGTGGCTCTTAAACTCGATCCCACGACTTATGGAAGCTAACATCCCATAAGCTACCCTATCCACCTGAGAGGCAATTTTCAGTGATCTGTGGATATGAACCCCCAGATCCCGCTGCTCCTCCACACTCCCCAGAATCCTACCATTAACCTTGTACTCCGCCTTGGAATACTAGCTCACATTTAGTCAAAACTCTCTGAACCAGTTTCAAAACAGCTGAGGTTTCTTTAGTGTTATCACCTTTGTCTTCCTCAATATTGATCCATGCCCAATTTTCACAAAAGTTACTCAGAAGTTTCAAAATCCACCCTTTCCTAGCATTTTCTCTACCCCATTACACTGACTTCCATGTCCAAATCCATCCTAGCCTCAAAACTCCCAAATACCTGGTTTCTCAGATTCCACAAATACTTACAAATACACAAAAATAAAATTTGCAAGGTCATGCCAAAAGAGCAGGACTAATTCATTACTTGTTCTTACTTGTTCAGAAAGCAGAATACCAGAATGAACTGCCAAATGGCTGGTGTGTGTATTGTGTGTGCATGCATGTGCTTTTCAATGATTTGTCCCTATCCCTAAACTTGTAGCTTCTTTTGGATTTGATCCTGGCAAGTATTTATCCTAACTTTATTAACTTAGTACTGTGGGATCTTTTGTATTCAGCCAAATGAGCCTCTGATCACGGCCTGGCATTTACCTCTTGAAAGACTGCACCTTACTTTAGTATTAGAATGTTAACTAGGAGTAATACTGACATATCTGCACCAAGACATGAATATAATCAAAGTGAGTGAGTGAAGTATCATCAAATCACAGTAAACAGGATGACTGTAGTACAGTGGTTATGACTGGCTCACTGGTTATCAGATGAGTAATTCAGGTGCCTTTGCTAACAATCTAGAGAAGCAAGTTCAAATCCCATTGTGGAATTTAAATGTGTGGATTTTGGAAAAATAATTAATAATTACTAATGCAATCTTACTAATAATAGCTGCAAAAACAATAAGATTATTGCAAAAATCATCTAGTTCATTAATGTCCTTTAGGCATCCTTACCCGGTAGGGCCTATGTGTGGCTCTTAAGTACTCTCTGTCATACAATTACACTGTAAAACCCCAATAATAAGGCATGCTTGGGACATCTGTGATGCAGTACTGTCAGATTTTCCTAGACAATGGATGTTATTCTATTAATACTCCAATACATTTAATTCCTTTCTTTATAACGTTATAGTGAACCCAGCGAGGTAGAAGGGAGTGTGGGAAACAGGGCCCCAGAAATGTGGAAAGGAGTGTGGGAATCAAGGGTTCCAGTGATGATGTATGATCTAATAGCTATTAAGATAATATGATTGCAGACAACTTGGATGGTGCTCAACATTCCACATTGTACAAGTGTTACAGAATAGGCCAAAAGGGAGGCAGGGTAATGCTTTTCATCAAGGAAGGTACTTTTGGCCGTTATTTCTTCTATAATGAGATCTCATTAATAAGAAAGGCAAAAGAATACTTATAACTCAAGTTCAAAACAGGCTATAAAATAAATGCTATAAGATGACAGGAAAGGGGTTAGTAGAAAAAATGTGGTGAAATAATGTCAGGTGACCAACTATCTTGGCTTTAATATTAGATTAACAAAGCAATTTTCAGTGTTATATTACAAACATTAAAACATCACAGAAATTTAAGTGAACACAAACATGAGTAGGATGAGCACTGCTGTTAGTGACCATTTTGGTTGTGATCCCCACCCCCTCCACCAATGCAAATTTCAGGTGTTACTAAAGGGGAGTTAAAATTTCCCAAAATGTAAAATGTGCCATCCTCGACCAAAGTTGGGTCTGTGGGAGGGTGGCTGATGGAACGAGTATCAGATGCTGGAGGGCCATGATTGGGGCAAGGTTGTCAAGAACTGGCCAGAATGGTATGGTCATCAAGAAGAATCAGGGCTAATGTTCAGCCAAGTAGCTGGGAGAATGGGAGGGAGGAGGGCTGTGATGAAGATTGAGGACCTGGGATATCAATGGGTCAGGAGCATTACATGGCTGGAAAGTATTCTGGGGAATTGACACAGAGTGTTGAGGAAAAAAAAATCAGATTTATGAGCTGGGTGGTTGGGGGCCTTGGGTGGAGAAGTCCCGAGGTTCAAAGTACAGTGGTCTGTGAATAAAACATTGTGCTCTGAAAGGAGCATTGCAATGAGAATGATGTTACTCTGTACACAAAGGCACAAATTTTGTCAGTTCCACAAGGGTGATGGGACTTATTCTGGGTGGGATTCCGTGATTAGTGCTGTTCCACTAGGATCTGTATCGTGACCTCTACTATTTGTGATATATACACAAGTGACCTGGATGAAAATGTGGATGGGTGGGTTAGTAAGTTCACGGATCATAAGATTGGTCGTGTTTTGAATAATGTAGAAAATTGCCAAAGGATACAGTAGAATATAGATCAGTTGCAGATATGGGCGGAGAAATGGCAGATTGAGTTTAATCTAGCCAAATGTGAGACGGGAGATCAAATATAAAGGGACAGTACACTGTTAGTGGCAGGACCCTTACGGTTTTGATGTACAAAGGGATCTTGGAGTCCAAGTCCATTGCTCCCTGAAAGTGGCTACACAGGTTGATAGGGTGATAGAGATGGAGTATGGCATGCTTGCCCTTATTAGCTGAGGCATTGAGTTAAACAGTCAGGAAGTTGCATTGCAGCTTTATAAAACTCTGGTTAGGCCGCATCTGGATTATTGTATTCAATTCTAGTCGCCTCATTTTAGGGAGGATGTGGAGGCTTTGGAGAGGATGCAAAAGAGGTTACTAGGATGCTGCCTGGATTAGAGGGCATGTACTATAAAGGAGAGGTTGGACAAACTTGGGTTCTTTCTCTGGAGTAGCTGAGGGGAGACTGGATAGAAGTTTATAAGATTGTGAGAGGCATTGACAGAGTAGACAGTCGGTATCTTTTTCCTTCAGGGTCAAAATGTCTAATACTAGAGGGCATTCAATTAAGGTGAAAGGTGGAAAGTTCGAAGCAGATGTGCAGGGCAAATTTTTTTTAAATAAAGAGTGGTGGGTGCCTGGAATGTGCTGCCAGGGGTGGTAGTGGAGGTAAGTATGATAGAGGCATTTAAGAGGCTCTTAAATATGCACATGAATGTACAGAGAATGGAGGGATATGAACATTGTGTAGGCAGAAGGGATTAGTTTAGTCAGGCATTTAATTACTACTTTAATTAGTTCGGCACAACATCATGGGCTGAGGGGCCTGTTCCTAATCTGTATTGTTCTATGTTGACGCCTGCATGGAAGTGTCCATTTGAATTTCTGGGTTGATTTGTAACAATGTTAGCATGTTTGCTTCCGGGGAGAGAAAACCTCAGTTGCATATTGTGGAAACACAAAATATTGTTATGCAATTAAATTGAGTTTCAAACCCAACCACGTTAACATGTCAGAATGTTAACTTCTCTTTCTCAGCCTAACTTGGGATGGTAGAATAAAGGTTAAATTAGTGGACTAGCAATCAATGTATTAATCTGGAAACACGTGCTTGAATCCCACCCTGGCGGCTGGGGGATTTTAAAACACAAATAATTAATTAAATCCCGACCTACTTGCTTTTTTAAAAAAAAAGCTATTCTCAGTAGCAGTAACTATGAAACTACCAGATTGGTGTACAACTTCTAGTTCACTTCAGGAAAGGAAGTCTGCCATCTTTACATGGTCTAATCTTCACACAACTCTTGACCAGCTAAGTGATTCACTCTTAAATTCAAGGACAATTAAGGATGCATAATTAATGATAGCATTGCCCTTATCCTAACCAGTGAACAATTTAAAATATCTTGATTAAGGCATTTTGAACAAACTGCACTTCTTATCATTAAATGCATTCTTGATTTATTTTGTTTCTGTAACTATCTGAATCAATATATTCTAGACACATGATTATATTGAACAAACATACCTTGATCCCAAGCTCCCAAGGTCTAAATTCATCACTGTTTTCTATCTCTAATGGTTCAAGTAGTGGTTCCCATACAGCAAGTACTTCATTGTAGTAATGCACCTAGTGAATAAAATATAGTCTCATTATCTTTAATACATTTTACAACTCCATTACAGTTTTACTTAGACATTTATTATTCTGTTCTGCTGGCAAAACAGGAGAATAATAGTCTTGCAAATCTATCCATCTCTAGAAATGGTCCTCGATGGCCCAAACTGCAGTTCAATGTTTGAGCTGATCAGAGTCCACGGGTGGCAAAAAAAATCTATAAGCACATCATGAAAAGGTAGGAAAACAGAACCCATAATTCCACTGATCAATACTCTACAAATTCATTAAGATTAAACAAGTAATTCTTCATGGGTCTTTTAATCAAAAGTGCCAAATGGATGATCCTTATGTCCTGATTGTGATTCAGTCAGTTTTGTTCACCCACATGACATTAAGATGGAGTGAAATGGGCACAATAAACGATGAAGCCACATCTTAATTGAAGACGCAGCCACCAGAATTAAGCTCTCTAGCTGGTTGTTCCACCACATCTACTAAAGTGGCATTAAAAACATGCATATAAACTCTAAGGAGTAAGCCATTTGGACCCATGAGCCTGCTCCAACTTTAAATTAGTTCATGTCTACCTGTTATGATCTTTCATCCCCCCAGTGTACCAGAGATATATCTACATCTCCCCAAAAACACTGCTTCCACCACCATTGATAAAGTATTCCAAAGGCTCATGATGCTCAGGGAAAAAAAAAGTTAAATCCCATTTATCTTAAAAGGCCAACCCCTTATTTTTGAACAATGACCACTAGTTGAAGTTTCTGCCACACTTAACATCCTCACCACACCACAACCACCAAGATCAGTCAGGATCTTTTATGATTCAGTCATGCTCTCACTCTAAGCTACACAGGATACAAACCTAGCCTGTTCAAGCTTTCCTCAGAAGATAACATGCTAATTTTAAACATTAGTCTAGAAAACCTCTGAACTGCTTCCAATGCATATACATAAAGATGACTAGTGTTACGGACTCAGTGAAAGTCCCTTTAAGATAGAGAGTGTGTGTATGTGTGTGTGGGGCATGCTTACATCAATAGAAGATAAAGGACGTAATGACGTTGTTGAAGAAGTCAGAAGAAGAAGAAGGAGAGAGAGAGAAGGGAGAGAGACACCAGCCTGCTTGTTTTCTCTATCGATGGATGAGAAACAATAACTGTGTTTGCCACTGAAATCCATGTATGGAAGTTGGAAGTAATCCAGTGGAGTTCACTTTGTTGCTGACCTGTAGAAGGAAACAGGTATTTGTGTGTGGACGACCACGGTTCGGATGCTTTTCGGGGTGAGGAAGTCACTACCGAGTAAACACTGAAGTGTCGTTTGGGTTCCATCGTGGAACATTTGGATTTCGTATGTACTCTCTCTCTATGTTTTTCTACATCTACATCTTATCTTCAGACAACGGTGGTTGTTGAAGAAGCCCTTGCTCATGTTTCACCTTATGGCTTGCGGAACTGAACTTTAAGAACCATTCAGGAACTGGGAGTTTTGGACTTTGTCACACACGCACACGAAGAGTTTAGTTTTGGGGTTAACGTTCGAGGTTTAACATTTTTGAATTCTAACATACTAACATTTTTACTTTTATTTTACGTATTATCATAAGTAGTGATTAATAAAATAGTTTTTAACACTGAATCATGCTCAGTGTGTTTCTTTTGTTGCTGGTTCGTGACAAAATTGGGGGCTCGTCCGGGATCGTTCCCAAGGTTAACAAGATTCCGTCCGGGATAGTTCCCAAGGTTAACGAGTGTCGTCTGGGATTGTACCCCAGATTGACAAGATTTGTTCGGGATTCAATCCAAAGATTTTTGAGGGAGGTCTGATAAATTCTTTTTAATTGGCTTGTGTGTGTGGAAACCAGCAGCAATGGATATTAAGGCATTTTTGGAGTCACCAAGCCAAAAGGGATTGGAGGTGGCGAAAAAGGATGATTTGATAAAGATTGCTACAAGGCTAAACCTTACAGAAGTAAAGCAGTCTATGAGGAAGGCAGATATTCAGAGACTGATAGCTGGCCATTATGTGGAAAAGAAGGTGTTTGAGAAGGAAGTGTTAAAACAGTTTCCTGGCAGTGAAATAGCAATTTCTGAGGCACAGGTGCAGCTGGCAAAGTTAGAGGCTGAACGAGAACAAAATAAATTAGAAGCTGAACGAGAACAAAAGAGATTAGAGGCCGAACGAGAGCAAACCCAGTTAAAGATAGAGGCCTAGCGAGAGAAATTAGAGGCCGAACAAAAGATAACTCAGATGAAGATAGAGGCTGATCTAGCAATGAAGCAGATGGAATTGAAGAGGATGGAGCTGGATAGTGAGGAGAAGGAGAAACAGAGGCAGCATGAGTTACAAATGAAGCGTAGGAGTTCGGAATCTGATTCTGATGATGGTTTTTCAGCCAGTAGGGAGGTTCGATTAGTCCCTCCGTTTGAAGAAGATCAGGTTGATCAGTATTTCCAACATTTTGAAAAGGTTGCTGTGAGTTCAAACTAACCAAGGAAAGGATGGGCTCTTATGGTACAGAGTGTGATTAAAGGTAAAGCTAAAAAAGCTTATTCTGCTTTGTCTGCTGAGGATGCAGCTGATTATACCAAGGTAAAACAAGCTATTTTGAAGGCCTATGAATTGGTCCCTGAGGCTTACAGACAAAAATTCAGAGACTTGAGGAAATCTGCAGATCAGACTTATATGGAATTTGTCAATGGAAAGAGAATATGTTTTGAACGATGGTACATGGCTAAAAATGTAGATGGGGATTTTGATAAATTGACAGAATTGATACTAGTGGAAGACTTTAAAAGATGTGTTCCAGCTGAATTAACAACATATTTAAATGAAAAGGCAGTGGAAACTTTACAAGAAACTGCTAGGTTGGCAGATGATTATGCTTTAACCCATAAATCCAAATGGGGACAACCTAAAACCTTTCAAAAGAGTTACAAGGACAATCCAGGTAAACCAGAGATTAAATTGGGAGGTAATCAAAAAGGAAAAGATGAAAAGAAGCCAGGGCTGGAGAAACCTGTTGAGCGTACTTGTTATTACTGTAGGAATCCTGGCCACGTGATATCTAATTGTGCCCTTTTGAAGAAAAAGAAGGAAGCTGGGCCCAATGCTTGCTTTCAGGCAATTAAAAATCAAAAAGGTTTAGGAGATGCTGTTAAAGGTCAGTCCTTGCAAGAGGGAAAAGCGGAAAAGTTGGAGGAGGTGAGAAAAGAATTCCGTTCTTATGTATCAGAGGGTTTTGTTTCACTGACTGATGAGTCACCCCAGGTGCCAGTGAAAATTCTTAGAGATACTGGGGCTAGTCAATCTCTCTTGCTGGACAGTGTTTTAAATTTTGGTGAAGAAAGTGACACCGGTGAAGTAAATCTAGTACGAGGCGTTACAGGTGAGACCATGTCTGTCCCTTTTCACAGGGTGATTTTAAAGTCAAAGTTCGTAGAAGGACCAGTCGAGATAGGGATAAGACCTAGTTTGCCAGTGGAAGGAGTTTCTTTGTTATTGGGAAATGACCTTGCAGATGGAGAAAGTGATCCTGTGGTATGGTTAACAACCAAACCAAGGATTGATGAGTCTGAGAATGATCCAGATGTTTACCCATCATGTGCGGTGACTCGAGCTAGAGCTAGAGAATTAGCCAAGACAGACAGTCCGGTGCAGTCTGATGTAGTTCCTTGTTACAGTCCTAAACAGGAAGAAAATTATGATGCCTTATCTGAGACTTTTCTGTCTTCACTGGAGGATCAACATCCTTATAGTGAGCCTGAATTTAAAGATTTGTCTTTGTCAAGGAAGGATTTTATGGTGGAACAGACAAAGGACCCTGAATTGACAGAATTGAAAGAAAAAGCACTCTCATGTGAGGAGATTGAAAAGGTGCCAACTGGATACTATGTCAAAAATGGAGTGTTAAGGAGGAAATGGAGACCTCCCCATGTCCAAAAAAATTTAAAACTCGGTTGGAAAGAGTCTGCCAGCTAGCGAGAGAGAATTTGAAAACAAGCCAGATAAGAATGAAGACATATTTTGATAGACGTGCTCGGCCTAGGACATTTGCAGTGGGGCAAAAGGTGTTGGTATTTTTCCCTAGCCAAAATAATCCCTTGCAAGCTCGTTTTTCTGGACCCTATGTTATTGAATCTCGAGTGACTGATCTAACATATATAATCAAAACACCAGATAGACGCAAGAAAACACAACTCTGTCATGTAAACATGCTAAAACCTTATTATGAGAGGGATTCAGTTGTGGCCTTGGTGGATGGTGTAAAGGTTGTTTCTAGAATGCCTGATGTTGATGTTGAGGAAGGCCAATTTAGACCAAATATTGTTCCATCGAAACTAAAAAACCAAAATATCATGGAGAACCTTGAAACGAAGTTGGACCATTTACAAGTTTCACAAAAACAACAGATGAGAGAATTAATTTTAAAATTTAAAAATCTGTTCCCAGATGTTCCAAACAGAACATCGATAATTACCCATGATGTTGATGTTGGGGATGCAAAACCAATCAAACAACACCCATATCGAATGAATGTGGAAAAAAGTAAACTTGTTGATCAGGAAATAAAGTACATGTTGGAAAATGATATTATTAGACATTCTACTTCAAATTGGAGTTCGCCCTGTGTTATTGTACCTAAACCTGATGGAACTGTTAGATTTTGCACAGATTACAGGAAAGTGAATGCTGTAACTAAGTCAGATGCTTAACCTATTCCTAGGGTGGATGATTGCATAGATAGAGTGGGAAAGGCAAAATTTCTTACAAAGATTGACCTATTAAAAGGGTACTGGTGTGTCCCATTAACAGATAGAGGAAGGGAGATTTCAACCTTTGTAACCCCTTCTGGATTGTATGAATACAATGTTTTGCCATTTGGAATGAAAAATGCTCCGGCAACGTTTCAAAGAATGATTAATTCAGTGATTCATGGGTTAAAACATACAGATGCCTACATTGACGACTTAGTGACTGGGAATGATACTTGGGAAGATCACATCTCTGCGTTAGAAAGGTTGTTTGAAAGACTTTCCAAGGCTAACCTTACAGTTAACTTGGCTAAAAGTGAATTTGGCCATGCCACTGTGACGTATCTTGGTTATGTTGTAGGTCAAGGCAAGCAAGCTCCTGTTCAGGCAAAAGTTCAAGCAATATCTGAGTTCCCTATTCCCACAGGTACGAGGACTGTTAGAAGATTTTTGGGAATGGTTGGATATTATCGAAAATTTTGTAAAAAATTTTGCTGATATTGCTCTTCCCCTAACTAATCTTCTGAAGAGGGGAGTAAAGTTTGTTTGGACAGATTCTTGTCAAGAAGCATTTAAGAAGCTGAAAGCCATTTTATGCTACCATCCTGTGCTCAGAACACCTGACTTTGAAAAGCCATTTTTATTAGCAGTAGATGCCAGTGATGAAGCTGCAGGAGCTGTGTTGTTGCAGAAGGGTGACCTTGATGATATTGACCATCCTTGTAGCTTACTTTTCAAAGAAATTTAATGAGCATCAAAAGAATTATTCCACCATAGAGAAAGAATTACTGTCGCTTGTTTTAGCCTTGCAACATTTCAGTGTATATGTTTGCACCGCTCAGAAACCATTGACTGTGTATACAGATCATAACCCATTGGTGTTTCTGAGCCGAGTCAAAAACAAGAACAGAAGGCTGTTAAACTGGAGTTTAATTTTGCAAGAGTTTGATCTTATGATAACTCACATTAAAGGCAAAGATAATGTGATTGCTGATTGTCTTTCTCGATGTTAAATGGGAAACATGTATCTGTACTAATCTGATATTCTGTAGTTGTGTAGCATGATAATTATTAACATTACTAACTATGTGCGGTTAAAATTTTTCTTGGGAAAATTTTTTTTTTAGGTGGGAGGTGTTACGGACTCAGTGAAAGTCCCTTTAAGATAGAGAGTGTGTGTATGTGTGTGTGGGGCATGCTTACGTCAATAGAAGATAAAGGACGTAATGACGTTGTTGAAGAAGTCAGAAGAAGAAGAAGGAGAGAGAGAGAAGGGAGAGAGACACCAGCCTGCTTGTTTTCTCTATCGATGGATGAGAAACAATAACTGTGTTTGCCACTGAAATCCATGTATGGAAGTTGGAAGTAATCCGGTGGAGTTCACTTTGTTGCTGACCTGTAGAAGGAAACAGGTATTTGTGTGTGGACGACCACGGTTCGGATGCTTTTCGGGGTGAGGAAGTCACTACCGAGTAAACACTGAAGTGTCGTTTGGGTTCCATCGTGGAACATTTGGATTTCGTATGTACTCTCTCTCTATGTTTTTCTACATCTACATCTTATCTTCAGACAACGGTGGTTGTTGAAGAAGCCCTTGCTCATGTTTCACCTTATGGCTTGCGGAACTGAACTTTAAGAACCATTCAGGAACTGGGAGTTTTGGACTTTGTCACACACGCACACGAAGAGTTTAGTTTTGGGGTTAACGTTCGAGGTTTAACATTTTTGAATTCTAACATACTAACATTTTTACTTTTATTTTACGTATTATCATAAGTAGTGATTAATAAAATAGTTTTTAACACTGAATCATGCTCAGTGTGTTTCTTTTGTTGCTGGTTCGTGACACTAGTACTGTACACAGTACTTCAGATGTGGTCTAAATGAATTATAGCTCTCTGCCCCCTCCAACCCCCATTACCAAACATATACGAAATAAATTTTTGCTACAACGATGGGTTTAACTTAATGATTTGTTGCTTAATGAAGGTTTTGCTCACTACAGCAAAATGTTGGGAATGCATTTGGAGATAGTCTTTTAAAGACTGGTCCATAAAACACATCAACATTTAAGTCTTTTCAAATTGGGCTAATGGAAAGGAATCTGTTTAAAAATCAAGCTATTTAAAATGAAAAAGAAATGACCTCCTGTGCTCTTCCCTCTGACAATAATGGCCATTTCATGAATGACTTGTGTCTCAGCTTGTATGTTGCAGCTGGTCAAAACAAGTGTGGTTTGCTTTTGATTTACTACATCCTTACAGGGAGGAGTTGGAGTAGCTTCTTTCATCACAGGCAGTTGGTCTCCCCCAGAAAGGGTTTTATGTACTGCCTACCATAAGAATTTTTGCATAACAGTGCGTTCTTGAGGAAACTAACCATATAGTTAACTAAAGAAGAGCTGTACATGCAACCACATAACCTCTGCTTTTGTAATCAATTCTCCTCACAATAAATGATAAGATTCTGATATCTTTCCTAGTAATTTGCTAATCTTGCATATTGGCCTTTTATGAATCAGAAGTCTGTTTTCTGTCACCATTTAGATAATAAGCTCTGTTTCTATCTTTCTTTCCAAAATGAACAATTTCTCATTTTTCCACATTATAGTCCAAGGTACCCTCCTTAGCCGATCTATATTTCTTCATGGCCTCCTGATGTCCTCTTCACACTTTCCATCCTAGTTTATGTCATCAGCAAATTTGGCAATCATATGATATCACTGTCTTCATCCAAGTCATTTATATAAATCCAAAATCATGCAGAGGAATGCCTTATCCATTAGAGACATGGCTACCTGCTCTGTATCCCAAAATAATAAAACCAGCAATCAATAATGGCATTAACCAGCTCCTATTCAACAATAAGCTATTCATCAGCATAACATCAAAACTAATAGTGGTGCAGCTTGTAAACTGTTGCCTCACAGCTCCAGTGGCCCAGGCTCAATCCTGGCCTATAGGGATGTGCAGATTTTACACATTTTCTCTGTGACTGTGTGCATTTCTGCCAGGTAATCCTGCTTCTCTAACATCCCAAAGATGTGCAGATTGGGAACTTTGGTAGTAAGTTGCCCCTTGTGTATGTAGGTGTGAGGCAGAATATGCAGGGGGCGGGGGTGGGAGAGAAAAGTGTTGAGAAGAATGTGGGAGAAGTGGGATTAATGCAAGTGGGTACTTGATGGCCGGCGTGGACTTGGTAGGCCATAGGCCAAAGGATTTGTTTCGATGCTCTATGACTCGATGTTTACTTTTGGCTCCATACTTGAAAGTCTCCCTCAAGTTACTGATGCAAGAGCTGGAGACTGCAGGAGAGGTTTGGGCACCCATCCTGGCATTCCATCGTAGAGTAATTAAAGCAAGATATCTCCAGTCACTAGACTCCAATCCAAAATCCTTATAAATGATGTTATTGAAGGTTGGTTCATGGACTCAGCTACCATGGTACTGAGACTTGTGTACTATTTACAGCAACTTAACCACAACCATAACCGGTCAAAAGCCACAATAGATTTCTGACTATCACAACTCTAAGTCACACCACATAATGGACTTGCACAGATTTCTACTTCATGATTATTGCAAAAATCCTGCAATCCCTAACTAAGCATCACGGGACAACCATTACCACAAGGATTACAGAGATTAATTTTCTTGATAGAGGTGGGGATTAGTAATAAACGTGGCTTTGCTTGTGGTGTTCATTCTCACCCCTCTCCCGATCAACAATTTCTTTTGGAAAAATTGTGAAAGTTACATTGACACAATGTTACTGCAAAGATGGATTTTTCTTCATTGAATAAAAGGCACCTCCACACACACTTAAAGTGTGATCCATTTTAAGTTGTGAGGAAATGAGAGTAAAGAAAATGCCACTACAGTTATTTGAACATTGCACCCATGCATAGTTCTGATTCCTGTATTCATTCTAGTCTGAAAATGTACAAAATTAATTTGCAAATCTAAGCCCTGCAAGGTCTGCAGTGACAGATTGTGTTTGGGGGATGCATTCCATCTGAATGAAAATATCCTGGGAAAGTACATAATTCATCTATCCATATACATTCAAGGAATTCTATCACAGTAAAACATGTGGATTTAGGATGGTGTATGATCAAAATGCCAAATACACTGCATCAAGAAAGATATATATGGCACAGCAATACATGATTTTAAACCAAGAACCATAAAATGAATGACACGAAATGTAGCTAACCTACTTAATTAAGAGTAGTTCAACTTCAAATCATTTCAGTTTTCTGTCAGAAATTGCATTACTTGATGTGCAATGGGAATCAATGCATCAATCAACTAATGAAAACAAAAACCCCTGTTGTAATGATTGATAACCTCAAAAGTCATTTGTACTAAAATGGCAATATATGGATAACCTGGTCCAAAGTGTTTGGGTGTCTCTTGTTGAAGATTTTGTCACAATAACTTAAATACTTAAATCGGTGAAAACAGCACATTTGGTTTGTGTCAAGTTAAAATCTACCATGGAAAGTCTTTTCCCTGCTTGAAGCACTCAGAACAAATGTGCTGCATCAGACATGGGAGGGTCTCAAATACAGACCCAAAATCTTTCTAGATAGATCAACACAAGAATAGGCCAGAGGAATCAGAATCACACCCAGTGCAATGATGAACCATTAATGGGAGAGGCCCAGGGGCAGCAGACCCATATTATCTTGCTCCAGTAAAACAAGAACTTTATGATGTAACAACCAATCTGTTAATGTGCAGGTTTGTTGCTCAAGACTCATCCATTTCTGTCATCACTTCTCCACCACTGCAATGCTGTTAATTGTTAACAGATGAAACCATCCTAATCATAGAGCCCTATAGTTATACAGCATGGGAACAGGCCCCTGGGGTGCCTATCTGAGCGAGTTCCATTTCCACATGCTTGGCCCATAACCCCTCTAAAATCTTTCCTATCCATGTACCTGTGCAAATGTCTTTTAAATCTTGTATATATTCCTTCCTCTAGCAGCTCTTTTCATATACCCACCACAATGCATGTGGGAAAAACTTACCCCTCAGGTCCCCTTCAAATCTTTCCCCTCTCACCTTAAACCTATGCCCTCTATTTTCAGACTCGCCTACCTGGAAAAAGACTAACCATCCACCTTATGCCCCTCATGATTTTGTAAACCTCAAGAAGGTCACTCCTTACTCTCCTTCACTTCAGGGAAAACAGTCCCAGCTTATCAAGTCTCTCCTCATAACTCAAGACATCCAGTCCCAACAACGTACTTGTGAATATTTTCTGCACCCTCTCTGGTTTAATCACATCTTTAAATCTAGCATGGCAACTAAAACTGCATACAATACTCCAAGTGCAGTCTCACCGATGTCTTGCACAGCTATAACACAATGTTCCAGCTCTTGAACTCAATGCCCCAATCCATGAAGGCAAGCATGCCACACATCTTCTTCACCACCCTGTCAACCTGCGTCATCTCTTTCATGGAACTATGTACTTGTATCCAGTGGTCTCTGTTCTACAACACTCCCCAGGGCCCTGTCATTCACTGTGTATGCCCTACACTGGTTTAACTTCCTAGTTAAATTCCATCTTCCATTCCTTGGCCCACTCTCCCAATTGATCGAGATCCTATTGTAACCGTAGGCAATCTTAATGTCCACCACATCACCAATTTTGGTGTCATTTCCAAACTTATTAATCATGCCACACATATTCGCATCCAAATCGTGAATAAATATGACACACACTGATCACTGCAGCACACCACTGGTACCAGGCCTCCAATCTGAAAAGCAACCTTCCATTACCACCCTCTGACTCCTTCCACCATCAATATTGTATCCAGTTGGCTCGCTCATCCTGGATCCCATGTGATTTAACCTTCCACGCTAGCCTACCATGCAAAACCTTGTCCAAGGCCTTGCTAAAGTTCAAGCAGACAACATTTATCACCCTGCCCGCATCAATCCATGGATTTAAACAAGGCGGGCTCAAGTGCTCCAATTCTACGCTGACTAGAATCACCACCCGGTTGACAAAAGGAACTTCTTTTGAGATGCATGCACAAGTGAATTTACCCTTAAGTTTCTAATCAGTAATACTGTTCCTCTTGCATCTGTTTCCATTTTGTTGAAATTGATCTTTTTCTAATAGACTATTTTTCACCTAGAAATGGTCTATATACTTTCACTTGACTATTCTAAAGCCTTATGACATTGTTTCCTCGACGTTTCCCCACTGATGCTTGCTCCATTTTGCCTGGCT
Source organism: Pristis pectinata (assembly GCF_009764475.1). NCBI lineage: Eukaryota > Metazoa > Chordata > Chondrichthyes > Rhinopristiformes > Pristidae > Pristis > Pristis pectinata. The sequence continues at coordinate 77,195,236 of NC_067411.1, forward strand.
CATTTTTGGGTCAGAAACATACTGATCAAGAAATTTCACCTGAACTGACTTCAGATACTCTTCTTTGCTTTTGTTATTGCTATTCCTATTTATATTTGATTAATTGAAGTTCCTTATCGACACTACTCTTTCCTTTAGTTGGCAAGTCTGTAGAATAATCAGTGGTGCAATTATTTCTTTACTGTTTCTCAATTCTCAACTAATAGATTCTGTCAAATGTTCCAAGATGTACTCTCTCCCTCCAGCACTGCAATATTCTATCAAGCAATACTGCCATTCCACCTTCTTTCCTCCCTTCCCCCTTTCCTGAACACCTTGTATCCAGCAATATTTAGAACCTATTCCTGCCGTTTATGTCATGACGTTATAATCCCATACTGGTGAACTGTAGATGCAGTTAACAATGTTATTTAACATTCTTCCTGTACATCTGTACATACACACTTTAAACCTACCTTAGATCATTTTATGCTTTCTCATCTACTTCTTGTCTATTTTGTTTCATTGCTATCTGCAGGGGTACTGCTATCATACTTCCATATTATGTGCAATTTCACTACTAAAATCACTCTGCTACTGTTGAAGTGATTTGAAATGTCACCAGGGTATCAAAGATGATTTACAACATACACACACACCATAACTGTATACATTACATATAAAGAATCTTTCGTGTTGTTTGGATATTTTTAAGAACTTTAACAATTACCTATTTTCTAAGTGGAAGTGTCAGCCACAAGTGTTAATGTAAGTAAAAGTAGTTGATCAGTGACTAACCTTTATTTTGATACTTGAAGTAAATGTGGACTTCAGATCAACCCTGTTCCTCTTTGAAGAGCATAATTGGATCTTTTCAGCCCTCTTTAATGTGTCATGGAGCAATAGTTTAAATTATTTATCTGCAAGACTACACTCCCAACAATGCAATATTTCCTTACTCTTTTCCAATAACTCCAAGACTAGCAATGCAGCATCTCTTAAATTAACACCATACACAAAACACAGATCTCCTCACCTTCACATAGATTTAAACCCTATTTAAGCCTGTAAAAATTATGAACCATCGCAACATCATAAAATCCAAACTAAATTAATACATTCAAGAACAACAGATGCTTTATTATGTAGTAGATTTTCAAAACAACTTTCCTACCTCTAAATTAAGATGACACTTAAGGTTAATGAGTGTGCTCCAGTTTTCCACATCTCCTTTAAAAGTTGACTTTGCCAAGAGCATTGGAACAGTTCTGTGTCCTACACCCGCTTCCAGAGTCAGGCAAACATATTCAATTGTCATTCTTAGGCTCTCCCCTGTTGTATCCAATTGTTTTTTTGGGCCATCCTTATTTTCATTATTACTTTCATGTTCCAAAAAACAGAGTCTTAAATTTTTCACATCCTTCTTAATCCACAAGTCAGGTGGAATTTCACTGCCCTTTTCTTGTGGATTATCAGCAGCTGGAGGCAAGGCAGACGTAATTGTAATCACCGTGTTAATAATAACAGGTGACACCTAGGAAATGAGCATGCATAAAACATCTCATCTTGTTGAACAATGCATTTTGAAATTAATGACACACTGACAAAACATCATTTCCTTACTTTCAGCATCAGCGATTTCATGGCCAACTCCACGTCAATGGGACCAGAAGCAGGTTGTACACTTCGGAAGAACAAATTGCAAGGTTGGAGGACCTAAGTATTTTAATTGGAAATATAATTATCCAGGCCAGACTGGGCTTTAGTAAATACAGCGATTCCAGAAAACTACATTTAGATTGAACCATGCTATAGTAAAATGCAACTAAAGTGGCTCTGCATATTCTAAAACAGGATTTATGAACAATTTTCAAAGTAGACCTGAAAAGTTGCACAACACAGGCTAATAGCAAATTTAATGTTATGAAAACAAATTTAAATTTCCATATACCGTGGTAACTTGATTTTTTCTTTTTTCTTTTAGAAATGGGCAAACCACTACTTTTAGATCTTTAACAGCTGCAGTAATCTTCTGACTTTCTGAATCATTATTAATATCAGCCTCACACTGAGCTGTCACCACTAGTGATGGGGCGTCTGCTCTTGTCAAATCTGCTACAAAGATTATCTCTGGATTCTGAACATGAACAATGAATTCCATTTTTGATGTAGTTTGTGATGACACTGAAAGATAAAAACGAGAATGTGAGTGCCTACACTTTTACAAACTTAAAGAAATGCAAGTATCCTTATGTTTTCCAAACCTTTTTCTTTAGTCTGTGTTACTGTTGGTTTGTTCATCTGGACTGCAGAGACTTGATTATTTGCTTGCACAAAGAAGTCAACCACTGTGAGCAGAAATTCCATACTTGCACAAACATAGATATCACGTACAATTGCATCTAGAAACATGCCATCTCTTCCATGTTTGTAACTGAAATCGATCATTGCATTCTTCTCATTTGTTAGTTTCATTTCCACCATTCTGGGGAGAGTGGGGGGGGGGGGTGCAGAAGAATCACAATTAGTATGCACTTATAAGAAATAATGATATTACAAAGGAAATGTATACCTGCAGATAATACCCATGTGCATTTTCTTCCCTGAGCCAGATTGGTGCCTGACGTCAAGCCTGTTTTCTATTTTTAAGAGTTTGAAATCTAAGCTGTGGAATAATATCAATTATGCAAGAATTTCTATTTTCTTAATCTTTGCTCCTGTAGAAGAGTCAAATCATATGTTCTCAAATGCACAAAGGTCTGTAGTTATAAATCTAAGCAGCTACAATGCAGGTAAGCTTACAACTACTGGGCCACTAGGAATACCGTTTGGCAGATTTATCTTGCTAAATGGGAACAACTTCCCACAACAGCCCTGTTCTTGCTGACACCAAAGGAGTCATTCAGCCTCTTATTCAAACAAAAGCTTCTGAAGTCCTGTCCCCAGTTGGTGGTTATTGGATTGTTGCTCAAGGAGGCAGATTATTTGAGGATAAAAATAAAATCCAATACCAGACCGAAGTATCCAGTGGTCTAGACTTCCAATCCCCAATTTCATATGACGTTCCGGCACTGGCAAAAGGTAATAACAAACTAATTTCTAGCAATTCAGTTGCCACACAAAAAGGCAGCGACAAGGAGACAAGCATGCGACAAAGGTAGGAGGAGGAGGAGGAGGACAAGGAGGACGAGGTCCTTAATCTCACGTTACCAGTGAGCTTCAGAGGGGAGCCAATGATAACCCAGAGTTCCACACTACCATTCCTCATAAGAATGGAAAGTCAAATGGCAATCTTCAACTAGACCCTATGGGGAAACATTATGCCAAGCAAAACAAGTGCATCAATGCCAGGTGACCTCCTGGGTGTTGAAATCTAGACTTTAAAATCAATGTGCTGATTAACACATGTTCAAAGTGATAATTAATCTTGTCCTCAACAAGACTTACCAGTAGGTTCCCCACCACTGACATTAGATTTATCTACCTTAGATTCCACGATTTATTCTCTCTCGTTTCTGAGCAACAATGTAACATCTGTAGTACCTCAAACCTCTGATATCACTCCATTGTCCATGATGACAAAAAAAAGTCAGTCAGAGTTTATTATTTCCATTCTAGATGCCCTCAATATTGTATGATGTTTCTTAGCAGGACTGCCCTCTTCATGTTACTACCATCGAAGAGGAGGTACAGGAGCCTGAAGACCCACACTCAACGTTTCAGGAACAGTTTCTTTCCCTCCACATCAGATTTCTGAACAGGTCTATGAACACTACCTCACCTCATTAATCCTCTTTTGCACTTTTTATTTATTTTTGTAACTAATAGTAATTTTTGTCTTGCACTGTACTGCTGCTGCAAAACAACAAATTTCGTGACATATTTCAGTGATAACAAACCTGATTCTGATGCAAGATTCTCTCTCATAAAGTCAAATGTTCAGTTCATTCCATTCCTCTATCTGGCCCAATCCCCCATATTTTGTTTTACTTTTCATCATCCCCACCATGCATGTCTGTGCAAGAAATCTTGTGTTTCCCAGATAACCTTGCTTCCTCAGCTATTTTCCCTTCCTCCAATCCACCTTTGCCAGACCTCTCCTCAGTCATTGAAACCTAATCTCTTCCAATCAGGTTATTTTCACCATAGATTTTTCAACATTTTATAATATCTCCTTAAACTTAATTATATCACAAACACTTAAGAACATATTCTCGTATTAAATTATATTCTATTTGGCATACTTCATTCCCACGAACAAGATCCTCTGGGGTAGACATATTAACTTCCCAATGGATGTTTTCAAGAACGCTTCATTTTTCATGCTTTTGAAGTTATTTGAGTCTTTGAAGTTCTCGATTATTTGCTTTCACACTTCTCCAATATCTGCTACTTAATCTTCTACGTGTTAATTGGAGTTTATGGAAAAAATTCATTTTCTTCAAAGTTAAACAACGTGGTTAGACTTTGAACCATTGCATCAAGTGTAAAGGTAGTAGGAAACCTTGGCTTCATGGACAAAGGGAAAGAATAAGCAGCAGAGATGGATTCAATTTTAGTGGCAGAAGTTCATTGGTTATGTGTTTTCGTAGAGGATGAGGGGGGCAAGAGAAATCTGCGTAGCAGGGAAAATAAGTCTGGGTTATCTATATTCTCCAGGATATCCTGGAGTAATGTGCAATTTGCACAAAGGTCACCCATATCTGGCAATGCATGGCTAAATCATTTAGGCAAAATCATCAATTAAACAGCTGGTGACAATAACCTGGTAATATAGATGACTTTCAAAGAGATAAAATATGGTTTATATAAGAACTGGAGTAACTAAATTAAAAGAACAAAATTCTGTTGATAGCCTATTATCCAATTAGCTCACAGTAATGACAAGGCCAATACTATTGAAATGAAAGTGAAATACAAATTAGGTGTACTCAACATAAAGTGTCCTGACTGAACCATACTTCATCATGTGGCAGAAACTGACCATAAGATATCATTGAGCAAGCTATAAATGTGTGCAGATGCAACTATTTTTCTACAATGTAGATATACAAATTACTAGTTATTCTTCCTAAGAAAGCCAATCAACAAAATAGAAATTTTAAAAAAATCACTGGCTTTCTGCATTAATCTCTGTTCATCTCAAACTCAACATTTTGCCCAAAAGAAAATAAAAAAATAAATGTCAAGTCACTATGCCCTTCACCCATACTCTCCAGAAACAGATGATTAAATTTATTGAAACATGCTTCAAATTGACACATGAATGAGTGAAGTTTTTCCTTGCATTCTCCAGGCACTTACACCAGGTCTTGAGTTTCCTAACCCTCTGTACTGAAAGGAGGCCAGAAATCTTTGATAGTTGAACAACAGTACAGCCAGGAGGAACATAAATGTAAAGTAACAATTATAATATTGCTTTGATAAATTATTTGAGATGCAATAAACAAATGATTTAGTACATATAAATAATAAAAGCACCTTGATGTGGCTTTCTCTATTGCCATTCGTTTGTCATCCAGCATACAGTTATTAAGTTTCACATCAACTTTCATGGAGCCATCAGATAACATCTTGACAGAAGTGGAAAATGTGTGTAATTTGAACTCTGCTAGTTTGTCCTGCTCAGATCTCTGCTCTTTTGCAAAATTCATCTGGTTTAATAGAGGAAAAAGTATTAGATTTACTTCATCATTTATTTCAGATAGTTTAAGAGATTTTTCCCCCCCAAAAGTTGGGCATGTTTGAATCTCATTGCCTGAAGAAATACAGTCATAGTAATAAATAGCATTTATTTTGTTTAAATTAAAATTAATGGCCCAAATGATGTTGAAATACATATCAGTCATGTCAATTCAAAATTTTAAACTTTAGTTTTTGGCTGGATTTATTTTCCTGTCTGTAAAATGTCAGAACATTTATCACACATTACAAGCTGAAGTGGACAACATAAGAGGCAAAAGTGGGAGTCAGGATGATGTGTCTGACAGCTGGAAGCTCAAAATCACTGTTACAGATGGAACTGAAGTGTTTACAAAGTGGTCGCACAATCTGTTCAATTTCACCAATGTTGAGACAACCACATTGTGGGCACTGAATAGAGTTCACTAAATGGAAAGGAGTACAAAGGAGGGCTTCACTCAAAAGGGTTTAGGTCCCTGTATGATAGGAAGGAAAGAAAAGGGGTAATAGAGCATGTGCTGCATTTGCTGTCGTTGCATGGGGCAAACACCGCAAAGGGAGTGGATGTTGATGGAGATGGAAAAGTAAACATCGGAATCGACAATAACCGGTTTCCACTCTGGTTTGGAGGTTCCTAAGATGGCTTTTGAGACCAAAGTGGCAACTGCAGATTCTTTCACAGATGGTGGCTATCAGGGTGTGCAGGTGGATAGTTTGAGAGCTGATCTGCTCCTTACACTGGGCACTTAAAGCATAGCCTTAGTACAACCACAAAAGCTCCTTCTTCACTCTCTGAGCTGTCATAGGCCAGAAACTCCCAGCAACCAAAGGGAATATTGCACTTCAAGGTGGCTTTGAGCATATCCTTGAATCTTTTCTTCTGTCCACCTGCTAATCTGTTCTGAGCTATGTTACAGGAAGTGAGTGTCTGTTTCAGAAGTCTGCTACCAGGCATGCAAAAGATGTGGCCTGCCTTATGTAAGAGTAACTAGGACAAAAACAGAAAATGCTGGAAATAGAAATATAGAATACTACAGCACAGGAACAGGTCTTTTGGCCCACAACGTCATGTGCCAATCCAACTAATCCTATCTGCCCACTCATGGTTAATATCCATCCATTCCCTGCCTGATCACGTGCCTATCTGAATGCATCTTAAATACTGCTACTATATCTGCTTCCATTACTTACCCTGGCAGTACATTCCAGACACCAAACACTAAGTAAAAAAAAGAACTTGCCTTGTAAATATCCTTAAAACTTTCCCCTTCTCACCTTAAAGCTATGCCCTCTAGTATTTGACATTTCTACCCTGAGAAAGACTATCAACCGTATCTATGCCTCTCATAAATTTATATACTTCTATCATGTCATTCCTCAGACTCTGATGCACCAGAGAAAATAAGCCCAGTTTGTCTAACCTCTCCTTATAGCTAATACTCTCTAATCCAAGCAACATCCTGGTGAACTTCTTATGCACCCTCTCCAAATCGCCACATCCTTCCTATAAAATGGGGGCCACACAATACTAATCAAAGTATTATGTAACTTCCTTACTTTTGTACACAACACCCTGACTGATGAAGGCAAGTATGCCGTATGCCTTCTTAACCACCCATCTACTTATATCGTCACTTTCAGGAAGACTCTTTTCATCAATGGTCCTAAAGGGTTCTGCCATTTACTGTATAATACTTGGGTCAGGCCACATCTGTGGGAAGAGAAACAGTTAACGTTCCAGGTTAGAGACCCCTCCTCAGAACTGAAAAGACAAGATGGAGGAGGGGAATGTCTCTGTGTAAAACTGGGTTGACCTTGGAGATGCGCTGTAAACAAGGCTATCTGATCAGTGAATGGGAGCAGTTAGAGGGCAGGAACATAGACAAAAGAACAAGTGTGTGGGGCCTCGATGCTGGCCTGAGAGAGGAGACATACAACGATTCACTTATCCTTCCAGTGAATTGGGAGGATCCTGGAGGCAGCATTGATGGTATTTTTACTGTGCCTTGAGATAACTGCTGCAGGTAGTCCAGGATGTAGTAGCATATAGGCCAGGGATCACTGCTGGCTGGTAGAAAGAATTGTGTGTGCCACTTGAGGCTTTGATCTTAAAATACTCTTTTCCTCAAATCAACCAAAGGCTGTGGTGGCAAATTTCATCATCAATTTCTGCCACTGCCTACAAGTGGCTCCTAAGATATGGGAAGAGGACCACATTTTCCAGGATCTTGCCATGAACCTTTATTGTCAGAGGGCAGTGTGGTGCAGCAGGGCCAGGTTGTTAGTGGCCTTTTGCATCGATGATGGCTTGGAGCTCAGCCTCCAAGTGTGTGCAAAAGTATCACCTGCATACTGCAGTTTAACCAAGTTTTGGGTAACCTCAGCTTTGGAATGTAACCACTGTAGGACGAACAGCTTCTCATTAGTTCTGAACATTAGCTTCAATCTTGTTGGAGATGGAATTTTGAGGCAAGAAAGATTGAGAGAAAAGTTGAGATGATGCTGCTGCCTTGAATGACACTGGTCATCACTGAGAATGGTTCTGCTATAGACCAGTTGGTTAATATCATGGCCAGCACGTCATGGAAGAGCAAGAATAAACTGGAGACAAATTTTTGTGGATAGCTAAATTTGTGATGGGTGTTCCATGGTGCCTCCTGAATGATGCAGTCGAAGGCTTTAATGAGGTCAAGAAAGGCCATATCTTGTGGCAGGTACTGCTCCCTGCAATTTACAGGGAGTTGTCACAGAGTGATGATCATGACTGACATGCTTCAAGCTGGAAGGATCACAATGTGATCTGGGAAGCTGTTCTTCACCACTGGGAGTGAAACCACAGTTAAGGAAAAAGGAAGAGACCTTGAAAGAGCTGGTGTGGACAGTATCATCATCAGAACAGATATGAAAGAGCTGGAGAAATGGGGAGAATGAAGTGGGCTCCAAGCACAAAGCTGGTGGGAGAAGGTGTAGTCAAGATAATTGTGAGAGTCTGTGAGCTTGTGAAGACCATCAGTTGAAAAGTGATTTTGAGATGGAGGTAGAGACTTGAGAAAAGCGATGTGTCAAAATGGACCACGCAAAATTGAGAGCAGGGGAAAATGTTAGGAAAGGTGATGAAAATTGCATGTTTTCCCTCCAGAGTAGAAGCAGCACCAATTGTCTTTAATGTTCCAGAAAAAAAAAGGCAAGGAAGACCAGAGTAGGACTGAAGCTTGAGCTTGGCTTCCTTGCAGCACTGAAGAGAGGGCAAATTTGATAAACATATACATGATATTGACCATTTTAAATGTTGCAAATAGAGGGAAACTGGATTAAAGGCAGAGTTGCAGGTTTAAAATTTGAAGCAAAAAGATACTTGTGGGATGCAAGGATTTTTTTTCTTATGCACGAAGGGTAATTGTGATCTGGAACTTGCCATCTGCAAGGGTGTGGAATCACAATCTGGACTCAGATAAGGCATTTAAGGAAAAACCATTTGCAAGGCTATGGGGAAAGGTAGGAGATTAAGACTGACAAAGAGCCTGCAGAGATTTTGTGGGCCAAAAAAGCTTCCTTCAGTGCTGTAACAATAATTGGGTAAAAACCAAGAGCAAGAAGAAGAGCAGCTTTTCAAACTTGCTTTGCCATTTAATAAGGTCATGGTTGACCTGCTCCCTAGCCTCTAGTCAACTTCTCAGTGCAATCCTCATAACCCTCAATTTCCCTTGGTCCAAGAGACTCAGCTTTGAAAGTGTTTGGTAACTCAGCTTGCACAGCTCCCTGGGGTACAGAAATCAAAAAGATTCACAACCCTCAAATTTGTTTACATTACACTTAGATTACAAAAAGCCAAGGCCAATGCAGACTCCTGATTCATCCCACTCTTAACTTGCCAATTTGAAAATGACTTATTTGTTCCTCCACTATTAACTAATTCTTAGCCACAGTAATCTTAACATTGAACTTTTGAGTCCCAATCCTGTGTAGTAATCTTTCTCACCTGTTTGTCTTTTGGAAATCCCAATATCCACTACCTCGCTTTTATTAGATTTGTTACATTCTCAAAAAAATTGTCGAGCATGATTTCCCTTTCCTTTGCTGACTTTAAAAAATATATATATTGCCACACCACTATTCTCCTATAACTTTTTAAAAATTATTCTTCCTGGTCATCTGGTTGTCAATTGTATTAAATTCCAATTCTCCATTTTTCAACCCTAGTCTCTATTGCCACTTCCTTATAATCCAATCTATCAATTTGTATCTATGGATCAACAAGGTTTTAGAAACTGAGATAGCTCTGTGGAGATATAAACAAAGTTAAAATTTAAGACATGCCCTTTCATCAAAAGGACCCCAAATGTTAATTCTTCACAGATGCTACCTGACTTGCTGAGAATTTCCAACATTCTGGATTTCCTATTAAACTTCTACTAAGGAGATCGGTCTGAGCTTGGTTCAGATTTAACCCATTCACCTTGAACAGGTTCTTCCTGTGCTAGAACTAATTACAGATCCAGAAATCTGAAACATTCTGCATCATTTCTCTAAAACCGCAATAACTTCTATCCTTTTATTCCTACACTCAACAGGGTATGGGGATAGAAATAATTCAGGCCACTTTCAGTTATAATCCTAGCTCCTAAAACACCCAAATTATTTTTAAAAACAATGATCTGGAATTTGATGCCGATAAGGATGGTGGAAGCACGGCTTTCAAAGGGAATTAGGTCGGTTTTGATTTTTCAGAACTACAGTTAAAAAACATGAGAATAGTAGTGAACAAGTTTCTCAGGGAATTAGCATGGATTTGAAAAGACCTAATGACTCTTTCTGTGCTGTAACAATTTTTACTGCACAACTTTACCTTATGCTATTCGTTCTCACTTCCGACTTCCCGAAACCTCAAAATGCACCACATTCTCTCAAGTGTAATTTAATCTGACATCAGGGAGGCAAAATCATGACAGCATTGGACATAAATGCCCAACTATCCCCAGCTACTGAATTCCACCTGACTAATGTGTTTCAATCCTTAGCTATATATCACCTACTAATTTTTCCAACCTACCCCCACAGTCATTTAGCACATATGGTTGCATGCATGTTCCGGACAGTTCCCTAATCTCAATGTACTGAAAACTAGTCCATGTGTGACACTCCTCGAAGACTCTAGCATTGCTTGGCTCTTGTTTGCTGCCTGATGGCCATTTACTTACTACCCACCTTTAATTTCTATAGCTATGAGCACTGCTATCTCATGCATTAAAGTGAAGTACGAGTAAATGAAAGTGCTTACTGCACACAATGCTAAGCAAGACACATGAAGTTGATTGGTTCCACATACCAAAGGAACTGTAAGCAATGGACCTCAAATTGCACTTCATTTTCCAAAGGAAAAATAGTCCCATTATATCTATACAATTGCATATATTTAACATTCCCTTGGATTTTAAGTCCTTTGCACCTCCTTCCCCTTACACCTTACTATCCTGTGCATCGCTGATATACAAAACTGTAGGAGGGCCTATTCTGTGAAATGCGTGGACTGAGGAGAAATAAAGGGAATGGAAATTTCACGGAGCAGGGCCAAACAGAAATTCATGGAAGGCAGGGGAAGGAAACCAGTGGGTTAGAGAGATGAATCAGGTGTCCTCAAAATCATTGTGGTTAAGAACAACATAGATGATTGGCCATGCTAGGATGGGTCAAAAATTGTGGGGCATGAAAAGCATTGAAAGAGGATAGGAACTACATAAGAGAGTGCGGAGTGGTTTCTTTTAAGAGATAACAAGTTATCTCCAGGAACAGCAACATAATCAGAAACATTCTTTCCTGCTGGACTTGTTAGCAGCAATCCAGATAAAGTCCTTTAATACCTTATGCTAATTACGTGATCCTTATTTAAAATGTGCTTCTGCATTTAAGATCCACACCATTTGTAAACCATGTATTTGTGGCAGAAAAATCAGTCAACATCAAATCATTTTGTACAGTGCCCAACGTTATGGTAGATGCACAGCAGCTTCCATGAATGTGTGCAAAATATGCATGGGAGGACATCTGTGCACAAGACATCTGTTTAGTGATTGAGTCCAGATGTAAATCCTTATTTTTACCTGCAGTGCAATAAAAGTGCACCGCAGGTAAAAACCAGGATTTACATCTGGATCTAGATTTTACTTTTAATATATTCATTTTTCCCCCCAAGAGCAGGTCATCACTGGCAAGACTAACATTTATTGCTTATCCCCAATTGCCCTTGATGTGGTAGTGAACTGCTATCTTGAGCTGCCGTAATCCTTCTGCTGCAGGGCTGTCATCCATGATCTCCACTCCCACAAATCTTATCTCAGCAAACTAAGACAGGCCAATCTTACTTGCTCTGGTGCTGGTGTTGAATGAGGTGTTGAACAGCTTAATGGAGTAATGTGGGTATTCCAGAATAGTCCCACCTATAATAATGTTGAGGGGTGTGAAGCCAGAAGATATTAAGTCACTTTAAGGAAAAATATATCCAGAAACTTTTTCCTGCTGGACTCTCCAGCACAAGCCCAGGCAGGGGCAAGCACTTTAAGACTTGTTTCTCATTTATTCAATCCTTATTAAAAATGTACTCCTGCATTCAAGGTCCACATGATGTGTAAACCAGGCATCCTTGATAGAAACAGAGACACAAGAAATTCTGCAGATGCTGGAATCTGGAGCAATACACAAAAAGTGTTGGAGGAACTCAGCAGGTCAGGAAGTACCTATGGAGGGAAATAAACAGTCAACGTTTTGGGCAGAGACCCTTCATCGGGACTGGAAAGGAAGAGAGCAGAAGCCAGGGGGAGGAGCACATGAAGACAGATGATAGGTGAGCCCAGGTGAGATGGGGGGAGAGATGTAATAAGCTGAGAGATGATAGGTAGAAGAAGCGAAGGAGGAGGAATCTGGTAGGTGAGGGCAGTGGACCATGGAATAAAGGGTGGAGGAAGGGAGGAGAGGAGATGGGCACGTCATCAAGGCAGGGGAAGGGAGCCACAGGAATAAGGGAAGGCAAAAGGAGTTTTGGGGGGGGGGGGGCTGGTGAGGGGAAGATGTACCTGATGGTAGAATCCCGTTGGAGGTGGTGGAAGTTGTGGAGAATGAGGTGTTGGATGTGGAGCCTCGTGGGGTGGTAGTTGAGGACAAGGGAAACCCTGTCCCTGTTATGTCGGTGGAGGGAGGTGGTGAGATGTGCGGGAGGTGGAGGAGATGACAGTAAGAGCAGCATTGATGGTGATGGAAGGGAAACCCCGGTTACTGAAAAAGGGCAACATCCTCGATAGAAATCTTTGATAGCTGGCAAGCTGCACCCCTAGCTTTTCCAGTTGTCAAAGGTGTCAAGGCTTCTCCATGTTTCTGATATCAAAAAAAGAACTTAAAATTTTTTATTTAAAACTTGCTGAAGTTAATTTATACTATCAACTCAAAGCACTAAATAATTAAACACATCAAAAAGGCCACACATTAAAGAAAACTGAACTTAGCTTATTTTTTTCTGCAGCCCTGCAATCCCTCTAAGGGTGTTGAAGCTTAACACCAGCTACACCAAAAAAATCTGAATAGTTGGCACTTACCTGCAAAATTCAGCACTGTGCGACGTTAAAGAATGTCCAGCACCAGATGCTGAAGGTTTAATTGTTACACAGTGATCACAACAAATGAAATCTATAACAACACAACTCCCAAGTAACTATTTAACAGGAGACGTAAAACAGTCACTTTGCAACTGATAAAATAATTCAAAAACTAATCTTTATATTGCCTCTAAAAATGATGTATTTTGTTTTAGTTCCAGGACGATGATAGCACCTATACCGAGTTTCCTTATTTGTCAAGGCTGTTCATTTATTGTCATACCATTAAGGAGATACAAAATGAAAATATTAATTTTCATAAATATTCTGCAACCCAATTGGAAACACAAGTTCTAGTCTCATGGTAACTGTATTTAAACTCATCCATTTCAGACTTTATTGGAATTACATTGTCACTGAATTTAGCTTCAAACATTGGCTTACTATAAATGTAACTATTTTCAAGAATAAAATATTAAACTGGAAATTAAAACGTGATTTTTTAAAATCAGATTTTTACTATGTTATTGACCTTTTCAGGTACCCTCCGTGATTTACAAATCTACTTTTCACTAATGAATGGTGAAATATATATATTACATATACTGAACTGAAATACCCTTAATGCATTTTGCTCAACAAGATGTCTTCCACAACTGCAACCATTTTGTAAATTCAGTAATACCTGTACTGATTAAAAAATGTTTTCTGCAGACGTTACATTTCCAAGAAAAAAAATTGCAGTACCGGGTTTACGGGTTGACTGTAGAGCATTAAAGACAGCTCATCCAAATTAAAATCCAACTTCAGTGTTGTCTTAAGTTTTACAGGTTTGTGTGTTTCTACAACAGCAGCAGTTATGACAGTTCTTCCTAAAAGAAAAATAATTGTGGCATCAGAAATTTTTTTGGATTTCCATGACAGTCTGAGAGCTCTAATTAGATAAAAGGTGATGGCAGGGCTCACAAGAGAAAGCAGAGGTGCTTAGCAATTATGGCTAAATATTGCAAATTCATCAGCCTTGTCTGCAGTATATATTTGCTGAGCCTTGCCATCTTTGAGGACAGTGATATTCTTAGAGCAGTCTCCTCTCAAGTTATTTAAGTGTCCTTCACACTTAGCCACCACATGTGGCAGGATTCTAGAGCTCAGATCTCAACTATTGGCTGTGAGAGTAATTAGCTCTATTGGCTACATGCTGTTTCAGCTGATCAGAATTCATATAATCCAACATTTTCACATTTGCCCTATTGGTTAAAAAACATCTGGTTCTTTACACTGAAAAGGAAGGAAGGGTCCAACTGACAACAATCCAAATGGAAAACTTGGTTATAGTTTATAGCCATGGTGTAGGTCATTTTGATAATCTAACAACTAAGAGCATTGCTCTTTGAAAGAGTCCCAAAAACACACAGATAAACATAACAGAAAATAATGTAAAAATGTAAGAGATCCATCAGCAAGGGTTAGTCATAAGTAATGATCTGTAAATGTTATTCAGTCACCGATTAATTAGGGATATCCTTTGCATTGGTTATGGTTTGGAATCGGAGGAACATGACTTTTTTTTTAAAAAGGTTGATCCATTTTAGTACATTATTTGCAATTTAACTGAGTGAAATCATGTCTTTTTATCTCAAGCAGGTTGTTTAATCCAATAGGAACTTGGTCTATCAGCACACAAGCTCATGGTAGGGGGAAAGTTCAAGGAGAAAACATTAAAATCTCATGGGACAAAGATCACATGGAATAAAGACAAGTGTGGCGATTCATTAAAAAAAACTTTACAGACTTTTCTATTACAGATGCTAAATTATTAATTATGCCTGGTGTTTGGTAAACACCTGTAGAAAATGACAGCAATTCTATCCATGGGTTCCAATCAAGGTTTGATCAATTATTTCAGCAGCAACACAATAATAAATAACAAACCTGCAGAATTTTGTGAAGGACTTGCTTTCTCATTGCCTGAATAATCCCTCTTTATATCATCTTGTACAGCCACAGAGTCAGAGTCAACTGAATTATCACCCAAATTTTCATTGAGAGTTTTCAGTATAATTATCAGATCATCTTGGCTGAGTACAACCTATGAAAATATAAAATATATTTATTGTTTGAAATTTGTCAATATACGATGTTATTTATAAAGGGCAAATAAGCTAAAAATATTGGTAAAACACATTCCTTCCACGCAAAGACAATCCTCATACCTCGTTTACTTTCAGAATATAATTAGTAGAGTGATATTTTGTTTTAAAACATATTACCAATTTTCATTGAGAACATAAAATGTGCATCTCATTCAATGGTAGGCCAAATATATTTGATATGTTGAGATATTTATGAAGTACAACAAATGCTGTAAAATGATAGCTTTCTTTAAATGATTATTCTTTTAAAAATAAAATCATTGAAAAGGCTGCACCATGCTCCATTCTCCAAAAATAAAGCTACATGGAAAACATTAGTGATGCTACTTAGAAACAAATTACAGAAGGGCATGAAAGGAAAGAGGAACAAAGAAAATATTTAACTATGCATTAGATAATTAAGTAAATAATTTAAATTTGAAATGTATTCATATTTTGAGACAGTTGGTGACTTGTGTTACATTATGAAATCTAACTAAAATTTTGAAAATGAATCTACTTACATGCAGAGGTTTCAGGGTTCCAAGAATTTTAATATCTGGAATTTCATGGTACCAAATTGCAGCCAAGTTGCGTTCAACAACAACTTCCAGATTAACAGGCTGAAGCAATAAAATTTCAGAGAGAAAAGTCCCATCCACAAATATTGACCTGATAAATTTGGCATGTTCAGAAAGAGAAACCAATCTGCTCTTAAAATTATGTAACAGAATACATGTACAATAGTTCTACTTCAATGGGTAATTTAAACAACTTGATGTACTTCACCCACAATGGTTAAACATTAGTTTGATTTGGTTTTGTAGCTAATAAGAAAAATGTGGTTATCATCATCAAGATTATTTTGGGCTTATATAGTCAAAATATTGGTTATTAAAAAGCACAACTAACAACAAATATAATTATAATAGAGAAAGCTAAAATATGAATACCATGCAGTTATCTTTACATTTCCTGCACATTAAGACTTTCCATGACAGAGGAATTAACCCACTTGATCACAACTTCAATCAAGGCAAGCCACAGCAACATTACCTGCTCCTAAAGAATGTTGTTTCAATTAAAATTGTGCTATTCAGGGACAAAGGCATAAGTAACTTTCCACACAAAGGTTGGAAGGGGCAGTAGTTAGTGCAGAATGGGGGTTTAGAAATGTGGAATTATTTTCTGCCAGTGGGCCATGGATGCTACAACAACTAGAGACTTCAATGCAATCCTAATCATCTTAAGGTAGCATCTAAGGTACAGTGAGGCTCACCTTCAAACTTATGACACTCAACCTAAAATTGCTTTCAACATTTTCTACAAAATTGAAGCATGTCTTTTCCAAAATCTTGCCAATTACAAGTTGCAGAAAAAAACCAGAAAGATAAAATTTAAGTTCCATATTTCTTAGTCACAAGCACAAATATTTGTTTAAACCTAAAATTGGGTTGTGTTCTTTTATTTTACAGCACATACTGCCAAGGTTGCAGAATCAATAAATGTAATCACAATATCTATGTAGGTGTTAAACTACCAGGTGTCATGCTGCATCTCATGGGTAGCTCTTTTGATTAAGTCTCAGAAGTTCTGGGTTCAAGTTCCACTCCAGATACTGGAGCACAGAATTATGATAACTTTTCATTTGTGAAGACTGTTATTGGAATTCTTCAACATGCTCAAACATGTTGAACCAACTGGTTTAACTGAGGCAGTGATATTCAATTATATGTGAAGTTCAAGGTTTAATGTGCAGTTGATTAGGCCTTAAAATTTTAAACCTACACAAAGGCTTTTCTGCAGCAATCTTCGCCATTGCAGAGTGGAGATCACAGAGGAAATGTGAACAAGTGAGAGTCTAAGAGCAAGAGTGTACCAAATAAAATGTCACAGTAGAAGTTTCTATAATTATTTACAAAAAACATGGTTGAACTGAGCATTGGCCCTATAGAAAAAACATAGAACGTGCAGCAGTACAGCACAGGAACAGGCCCTTCGCCCACTATGTCGGCATTAGCCATGATGCCAATCTAACCCCATCTACCTGCATGTGGTCAGTGTCCCTCTATTGAGAGTCTGAAGAATTAATGATGGAAAATAAGGAGATGGAAGACAAGTTAAACAGGCATTTTCCATCCGTCTTCACTATAAAGGATATAAATAACACAAATAGCTGGAAATCCAGAACTGGAAAAGGGATGAAAATCAGGAAAACAATTATCACCAAGCAGTACTAAGCAAATTGTTGGAACTGCGAGCTGACAAGTCCCTAGATCCTGATGAACTTCATTCTCTGGTCTCAGAAGTGGCTAGTGAGATACCTGATGCATTGGTTTTAATTTTCCAAAATTGCCTGATTTGGGGAAGATTTTATTGGATAGGACAAATTTAGCTCCTTTATTCAAAAAAGGGGGAAAAAAAAGTGAAAACTACAGGCCAGTTAGCTTAACAGCTCTTGTAGAGAAAATGTTACAACCCATGACAACAGATGTTATAACATCACACCTCAAAAATTATAGATAAATCAGGCAAAGTCAGCTGGTTTCGTGGAACAAAAATCATGTTTATCTTACTGAAATTCTTTGAAGTAGTAACATGTGCTGTGAAGAAAAGAGAACCTGGGGGGTGTACAATATTTAGAAGGTACTTGACAAGGTGCCACATCAAAGATCATTGTGGAAAATAAAAGATCAGTTTCAAGGTAACATATTGACATTGATCAGCTTACACAACAATAGGCAGAAACACATCTTTCCAAGCAGGAAGAAAGAGCGGTACACCACAGTGATTGGTGATGGGGCCTCAACATTATACAATTTATAGAAATGGCTTGGATGAAAGTACTGAAGGTATGATTGCTAAATTTGATGATAGATAGGAAAGAAAGTTGGAAAGAGGATCAAAGGAGGCTATAAAAAGGGATATAGATAGGTTAAGTGAGTGGGCAAAAATCTAGCAAATATAACATATAAAAATGTAAAATTGCCCAGTTTGGCAGAAGAATAGAAGGTGTATTATCTTACTGGTGAGAGAGTTAGAGGTCTGTGATGCAGAAGAGTCTGGGTATCCTGGTGTATGATTCACAAAAGCAGGTGCAATAAATGAGAAACCTAACAGAATGCTTCTGCTCATTGCAATACAAAAGTAGGGAGGTTATATAGGGATTGGAGAGACCATATCTTGAGAACTAGTCTCCTTATACAAGGAAGGGTGTAAAATGGATTGAAAATAATCCACAGCAGGTTTATTAGACTGATGCTTGGAATGGGCAGGGTGTGTTGTGACAAAGGATTGAACAGGCTAGACTTGCATCTGGCAGAGTTTAGAAGAGTGGGAGGGGACAGGATTGAAACATAAAATGGGGTCTTGACAATATTGCAAGATTCTAATATTGCAACAGTGATGATAATTCAAAAATGTTTCATTGGTTGTAAACAATTGTCTCTCTCAAAGCAATGTAAACACAAATGCAATTTCCTTTTTACTTTAATCTTGAATTAATTGTAATGTTGTGAATTGATTTTTTGGATATTGAAGTACATTTCAGTAAGACAACGAAAGTTATCATAATGCTGTACATCTGGAAACAGATTTATCAATTTCAGCACATTTTCCACATATAAAAATTCTGGACCTCCATTTAGAAAGAAATACTAATGAATGATTGCTTATTTGATGCAGAAGAGAACTTACAAGTTTTGGAACAAAAGGAGAAATGACAAATGAGAAATTATGATCTGGAATTATGAGAGGGAGGTAGTGAATGCATGCTATATCTTTTTATATTGTTTATGAATATTCTATACCTGTACAATTTCAGCTCACGTAGCCAGATTTTCATGGAATCAATAACCGGTGGCACATTATTGTAATCTTTTTGTTTAATCATTGAGAAATTGTTCTGTATAATGATAACACCAAAATCTGCAACAACAACATTTTCAGAAGTAGGAGATTGAGGAACAACAACTACAGGTGCATTGATTTGAATATCCAGCGACATTCTGGTGCTCCGTTCTGCAAGATCCTTCACTCCAGAAGCTGCTTGGGCAGTTGCCTCAGTCACAGCTTCTCTGGCAGTTTGGAAAGTATTTATGAAAGCCTTTTCAAATAAAAATACAATATATTGTTACCAGCAGAAACAACATGCAAGGTATGAAAAAAGAACACAAATACAAATAGTGCACACTTGCAATGAAAACAAGACTTGGTTCAAAGCTATGAAAAATGTTGTACAACAGGAGTTCTATATAGCTTTTAATTAACACAGAATTTCCTTACCAATAATGAAGATACAAATTTTTTCACAAAGATGACTTGAATACAGCCAACAGTCAATCTAATAGAACTATCAACAACATTCAGATCAGTATAGGCAGCACCTTCTGTAGCATCCACATAAGTTGTCATTTTAAAGCTGAAAACCTCTTTTCCAGTAAGGGATACAACCTTAAAATAGAAAAAAATTGAATTAAAAGTAAATGCTTTTTAAAAAATATTTGCAGCATTAAGCAGAGGGCGAGTGTCAAAATAGCCAAAATAGTTAAGACCCCAAATATTGCACATCCTATTTTTTTAAAAACATCTGATCCAATGGTCAAAATGGATGAACTCATACATTTTAACATAGCTCCCAGATATTTCAATAACACAGAGTGAATTAGTGTACTTTAAAACAGAACATTAAGAAATACCTCCTTGTAGGCTGCATCTTCTTCAGCATCCAAAACTACAATATTCTTCAGTTTTGTGGTTACTTCAGTAGATGTCTTCCTCAAAACCACCACAGCATCAAGACCTAACCAAATGTATTTAACATTTTGTAAGATTCAGTAAACATTATAAATTATCGTTAGCACAATAGTCACACTCACTAACATCAGGGAATGTGAGAAGAATAAAATGGATTAGGGTAAGATTCTTGTAATGAGGCTTGATGGTTGGCATGGACTTGGTAGGCTGAAGGTCCCGTTTCCCTGCTGTATCTTTCTGACAGAATGGGAAACAGGCAGATTATAAATACTTCACAGGGGGAGTTAAAGAGGAAATGAGAGTATTAAAAAACCATGGCAGCAAACACAAAAGGGAATCCAATAACGTTCTACAGGACTGTGAAGGGGAAGTCATTCACTGAGGCTAAGGGCATGTCTGAGGTACTAAATGAGTACTTTTCCATCAGTCTTCACCAGAAAAAGATGTTCTCAGCAAAGGTAAATATAACCCAAGGAAAAAAAGGTGTAGTCCATTCAGCCCCTCGAGCCTGCTCCACCACCAAATACAATCATGACTGACAATTTATCTCAATATTGTACTTCCTCTCCTCATCCAGTCTGTTCAACTCAGTCAGACCTGTGCAAGTTTCAATTACAGCACCCCTCATTCTTCTAAATTCTAGTGGTTCAAATCTTGTAGCTTTTCCCCTCCTTTTTTTTCTACCATGTGCATTACCTCAGGAAAAGCATGTTTGGGCATGCTTAATTAAACCCATGAATAGCAATGACACACAGCACAAAACTGACAAATTGGCAGGCAAAGGTGAATTTTAAATTAGTAATTTGTTTTGTAGATGGAACCAGAAGTAATACTCATCTCTTCCAATGTCAAATTACTGAAATTTCACAACAAAAATCATTGACCTGAAACGTTAATTGTCTCTCTCTCTCCGCAGATGTTATCAGAGCTGCTGAGTATTTTTAGCATTTTCTGTTTTATGGCTTAATACAAAGATGGCCATAAAATGGATGAAAAACAGTCAAAATAGTTAAGAACCAAGGAAAGCACCAAACTTATGAAAATTCAGTTCAATTGATGCAATTACTATACACAAGATGCAAGAACATTTAAGCAGGGGAAATTCAGTTTTTAACATGACATATTGAATCCATGGAAGTGCAGAACAGGAAACTTAAAGATTTTGTGATAGCAATTTATAAAAAAAAGAAAAAAATTACAATAAACTACCAGAAAAAAGAGATCTCAGTGTATCTGAAAATCTAGTCACAATTCAAAAAAATCTTCGCAAGCAAAAAGGAATCTTATCTATGAAAGCACAAGGCAGAGTACAGATGCTGGAAATCCAGAGCAACACAAAGTACTGGAGGAACTCAGCGGGTCAGGCAGCATCTATGGAGGGAAATGGACAATCGACATATCGGGCCAAGACCCTTCCTCAGTACAGGAAAGAAAGAGGGGAGGCAGCCAGTATAAAAGAGTGAGGTGGGAGGAAGGGATGTAGCAAGAGCTGGCAGGTGATAGGTGAATCCAGGTGAAGGGGGGAAGATAGGCAGGTGGAGGAGTGGGAATGATGTAAGCTGGGAAGTGATAGGTGGAAGAGACGAAGGGATGAAGAAGATGGAATCTAATAGGAGAGGACAGTGGACCATGGAATAAAAGGAACCGGAGGGAGGAAACGTGTGGGTGATGGGCAGATCGAGAGGCCAGGGGGGGCAAAGGGGAGTGGTTACTAGAAGCCAGAAAAGTCTCCTTGGTTGTAGACTACCAAGGCAGAAAATGAGGTGCTGTTCCTCTGATCTGTGTCTAGCCTCAAACTTGGCAGTAGAGGCAGCCATGGACAGATAAGACAAGATATCTTTATTAGTCACATGTACATCAAAACACAGTGAAATGCATCTTTTGCGTAGTGTTCTGGGGGCAGTCCACAAGTGTCGCCGCACTTCCAGCGCCAACCACAACCTCCTAACCCATACGTCTTTGGAATGTGGGAGGAAACTGGAGCACCCAGAGGAAACCCCCGCAGACACGGGGAGAACGTACAAACTCCTTACAGGCAGCGGTCAGAATTAAACCCGGGTCACTGGCACTGTAATAGTGTTACGCTAACCACTACACCACCATGCCAGACTTGTCAGTGCAGGAATGGGAAGTAGAATTAAAATGGCTGGCCACCGGCAGATCCTGGCTGTTACAGTGGATGGAGCGAAGATGCTACACAAGACGCTACAGAGAGTGGTGGACTCAGCCAGTTGAATTACTTCCCACCATTAAGAACGCCTGCAAGAGACAATGTCACAGGAAAGCGACATCCATCATTAAGGATCCCCACCATCCAGGCCATGCCTTTTTCTCATTGCTGCCATTAGGCAGGAGATACAAGATCCTGAAGACCCACACCTCAAGGATCAACAATAGATTCTTCCCCAGTGCCATCAGGTTCTTAAACCAACCTGAAAAATCATAATACTACCTTGGACAATATTTCCTTTTTCTCTCCCTCATCTTGCACTAATATCATTATGTTTATTTTGTTGTGCAAGTTATGTACAAGTTTGTTAATTTATGTTTGTCATGTGTATAATGTACTGTGCTGCAAAAAGCTAATTTTCATGACATTTATACCCTGGATATGACAATTAACTAGAACTTGAATTAGTGAATAACTTGCTCTCAGAATAAGGCATTAAAAAAGGCAATTTGAATGCATGAATGCCACAATTCAAAAGTAGACAGCAAACTAATAGAAGAAAACATTGACATTTGTCAGAGAAAGCTGGTTTAAAGCACATTTTGAAGCACTTTAGATCGCTTTATTTAAACCCTTGACCTTTGCTATATCTAATCTGGAAATCTCTGCACCTGATGAATGGAAACAGCAGAAAAATCATTAATTTCCCTCTGTGGCCGTCTTTGTTCTCACATTTCATTCACCCTCATTAAAGTCCCCTAAAAAAAAACTCAAATTTTTAAAATATTCTTCTCAGCTTGCTGCTGGATATCAATATCCAAAACCTACAAGTGAATCTTAAATTAGATTTCTAAACCACTAAATATGGTAAATAAAGTTGCAACATAAAATATTATGGACTTTGCATTGATCCTCTGAGAAAATCTGATTTACATCATGCAGTTTTAAAAATGTCTGTATTTATCATAAAAATGTTATCATAGTTACTTACCTTCAATGCTTACTTCTGCAATTCTTTTGTTTTGATCACTGATGAAAATTTTCAGAAGTGCCAATTCTGCATAACTATGAATGTTGATCAGATCATCCATACTCGATTTTTTAGAAGCTGCAAGGAAGCAGAAGAACATGACCAGCTGAATATGATATAAGTAAATAAAAGCTATTCAAAGCAAAAAATAAAAGACATAACCTAACGACAACTTGGGTACACTGACACAATATATGGAGAATGAGATTAGCAGATTGACAGATGAAGATACAGGCTGAAGGACAACTGTCGTGATCTGTAATCTCACATGGAGGGTGGAATGTCATGAGGAGGTACATCTGTCAAAGTTGGGAGATGAGATCTTGGGAGACACAACATAATTTTTACACACGTACGTCTTCAGTGTGTGGATGTGGCTTCTCGGAACATATAATTTTGGAAACGCAACCAAAGCAAAGGATAGCAAAAGAATATTCTTTTCTCTTTAAGATGCTTTCTGGAGTAGGCAGTTAGTGAGAATAAAATACACACAACATAATCATTCAAAATGAGCCAAATTATAATGCAATCACAAGTACTTTCCATTTTTCCTCATGCTCTTGGATTAAATTATAGCAAGGCACATTTTTAGCTGACAACTCATTTATGGCTGTTAGCTGGTAAACAAACAAATTTATAACTGTCAATATCTCAATACCACTTATCTTTATTATGAATGCTCTCATTGGCTCGAAAGGTCCCAGACTAACTTTGGACAAGCCTTATCTCCAACCTTCATTTGTCCCCATGTCAATGGATCACAAATTCATTGAAAATTGTTTTCAAGCTTCCGGCTTGAACCTAGTTTTATCAGGTTTCCACATCTGTTGCACCAATGCAGTGCAACAACACCTCCTTCACATGGTTAACTACCGTATCCTCCACCAACAGTTCACTTCCTTTGATAGCTTAATAGGATTGGTTTTACTTGTCTCAACTACAGCCTTAACTCCCTGAAAAGCATCAATTCCATCCTAGCATCTTCTGAGTTCCCAAGGATCAGTTCTTGGAAGTATAGCTTTCTTGCTGTTTTTGTGTTTTATTTTACCCTTATGTTCTCTATTATAAATATCACCTCCATACCACTGTCCACATCAGTCCATCCACTATTGAAATGTTCACTACTTTCTCATATCCAAATTTGACGATTTCAATGTTGGTGGCTAGTCTGTCATCCTCCACCCTCAAATTGTTAGCTCATCTAAAAACTGCCACTTTCCTATACTGCAACAACTCCTGCGTATATATTCACTCTAAATACACAACTGCTCCCATTCTTGTTGGCCAGCAGTTAAATGAGCCAAACTATAATGCTGGTCAATAAGACAAGATGTGCCTTGCTATAATTTAATCAAAGAGCACGAGGAAAATTGGAAGTTACTTGTAATTGCATTATAGCTTGGTTCCCTCATATCCTCTCTAAATTTCTTCTCCCTTACCCTAAAGCCCTCTAGTTTTATGAGGGACACCACCTTCATCCAGAGTGGAGATAAGTACCTGGAATGCGTGGCCTGATATAGTGCTTGCAGCTGGGTTGCTAACAGCATTTAAGTGTCCAGATGAGCACTTGAATCACTCTGGCATAGAGGGTTATGGACCAAGTGCCAGATGAAGGGATTAATACAGAAGGGTGCACTCTGGTCTGAACGAATTCGGCCGAATGGTCTGTTTCCATGCTGTATGATTCTCTGTGATATTATCTTACAACCAGCTAGCAGTTACTTGTTTCCAATATTTAAAAGTAACCCCAATAGCCTCTTGAAAATGTGGATATATTTCAGCCTAGAAATTGTCATTATAGGTATGCTATGTAATCAATGCACTGACAATCCTTTTGGTTGTGGATCACGTGCTGCAAACTTCATGAGTGCCACTGAATTATGTTAAGAATTGTTTGATGTGGGACATCCTTTAGAAGTTATAGAGCTGGCACATAGTATTACAAAGATCTAGTCTTCAAATTATTCATGTGCAATTACTGCAGTAATCAAGCAGGAACTGCCACGCGCAAAGATCAGAGGCTACCAGCTCACAGCAGGAGAGAGGTGTTTTGGAAATTAACATGACAATCTATTCTATTGACTGTTGTACAAAGATACTTTCTTAAATAATATAGCATACATCAATACTTGAGGGCACCTGAAACCAGCCATCAGGTGTGGGGCACCTGAGTTTTGTACCATTGTAAATCACAAAAAGGAAACAATGGATCAATGTGTATGTTAATCAGACTACATTGAAACACCCAGAATGAGATCAGGGAAGCGGTTCACACTTGCTATCCTGTCACTTAACACATAGTCATTAACGTATTTTGTGCTGTCAATCAATATTTCAGGTGTCTATGTGTATCAGAGAACTATTCCCAAATACAGTGGTAAAAGAAGTCTATTTTGGGTACCTGGATTCCCAAAGGTGTTTGGATATTCAGAGGTGTCTTGTCAGTTGAGATGTGCTCCCAGTGTAAACATGTCATTCTTTGGAACAACATGTCTATGCCCAAAAATATTGAAGTAAACTATATAACTGAAGCTCTAATTACCTGCTGTGTCTACCTGGAGCATAAAACCTCAATGTACTTTGAGTTCAGAGATTTTTATGAGAGATTCTTTCAACAGATTTCTTCCTGAATGTCTGCTTATGCTGAAGCAAAACCTATTACATCTACATCTGTTTCCCGTGTGGCTCATTCAAAGTCACAACATTTACTTTTGAAAATTTGCCAATCGGAACAGAGGTCATATGCCTTACAACAAATTTGCGAACCTGTCTCATGGTGGGAGGTGCCTGGCTGAATTTTCATTTGGTTGTTATCATATTACATTTGGTACAAACTACATTTTCAATTGCATAACATTGAAAATAAACAAGGCATGCTATCCAATTTCCAGACTTGTATCTGCAGCAATACTCTAATATACTGTCCTCTCTTCAAAGGATGAGATTGTTCAAGCAAGACATACTTTTTTTTTGAGTTTATATCAAATATAGCATATTATATATTTTGTGTACAAATTAAGTTCAGCCAAACTGCCTACGTGAATGTTGACTTGCATAGTCCCTGAATGGAAATTAGATGGCACCTTCCTGAACGTCAACTGTCAACTCTAATTTCAGATTGAGGATGATGGTAAAAGTTTCAATCAGCAGTGGATGAACAGCACTCACCATTCATTTATGCTTACTGCTGCAGTGCCTTATTGAGAGATTTTGTGCAGCAAAGTCTATGCAACACAGCACCCTCTGCTGGGGATCTAGAGTGCTACAGATTTCATTTGATTGCATACTAGCTCTATGATTTAATGCATTCAGGAGCATCCAATGCAACTTAGAAATGACTGCAAAAAGAGCCGACTTCGAAGAGAAGCTATTGTAGATTACTTTTGGGTATTTTGGTCAAATGTTTGGAATTCAGAAGTGGGATGCACCATGAAAAATCTGATTATAACATTCTCCAGTTTATACAAGTTAGTTGCAAGGCAGTGTTACTAAAGTGAAGAGAAGCAACCACTTCGCCACAACATTACAGAAACAGTGCACCTAGAAACCAGGATACCCTTGTACTAAACTCCATAATGTCATAGCGCTACTAAAGAAACAAAAATGCCTTTACTGCTAAAAGAATTGGTGGTATTAAGACACATGGACAATGAAATATCAAGTAGAATCATTCATCAAGTCCAAGATAACTTATTGAGACCAATTACTGCAGCTCCAATATTTTATTAAACAAAAGAAAGACTTTTCTAATGCTTCACTACTTCCGATCACAAGCTGAAAACATTAATAGACACAATCAGGAGCGAACTGGACTTGCTCGTTATGTCAATTCTAGTTGAACCTATTGTCATTCAATCTGAAATATACAAAATAATTGCGAGCTACTGGCACACTTGATAATGCAACCCAAGTGCAAACAGTTTCAAACAGAAAGTGGAATTTGAAACAAAAATACAGGTACTTTCTTCAGCAAAAAGTGAAAAACAGGGATAAGTTTTTCTTACATGATTTTTTCTTTGCAAAGACCTCTTTCTTCTCCTCAATGGCAGGGACTTGTTCATCTAAACTGGCCTTGCTTTCAGAATGTGGGATAAGACTCTTCAGGAAATGAATGGAATTCAGCAGAGTTTCAGTGTGTAAATGGACATCCAGAGAAGAAATGTTTGCCTAAAATAAAACATAATAACAAAGGACAATTCTGAGATTAAATTCTCAAAGTCCGATCCACTATGTAGAGAGAAAAAAGCGGTAACTTTAAAACATGAACCATCCATGAGCAAACTCAATTTAGACAATATTCATTGATTCAGTTCTAACACAACTGATCTTATTTATGCCTCTTAACAATAAATTTACACAGCCATTTCCTTCTCAACTGCCTGTATATCAAAGTTTGTATTTCTGCATTCCACTAAATATTGGAAAAATATAAAATACATCATATTGCTAAGCAGATACTCCATTTCATATCATCACTAAAATAAATTACTCAAATTGCCATCTGTGCATGGGGAAACTATTTCACCATAAAATATGGTATAGAAAAGTTAATCCAAGATGCACCCTTTACGGGAGCAGAGATCAAATGTAGGCTTCAGAAGAAGCTCTTCAATAACTAGCCAAATGAAGTCGGATTCATGTTTTAGTCATTCTCTCCCTTTCGCATGCCAACTTGGAGCAACCATTATATATCCAGCTTAGCACTTTCCAAATATTGATTGGCACCTACTTAGTGCCAAAGGTTTAGATGGGGCGGAGTTTGTTAAGTGTGTCCAGGACAGATTCCTGACACAGTATGTTGACAGGCTGACTAGAGGGAATGCCATATTAGATCTAGTTTTAGGTAATGAACCGGGACAGATAACAGATCTATCAGTGGGTGAGCATTTGGGGACAGTGACCATTGCTCCATAACCTTTAGAACTGTCATGGACAGGGATAGGAGCAAAGAGGGCGGGAAGATATTTAATTGGGGAAAGGCGAATTATGAGGCTATAAGGCGAGAACTTGGGACTGTAAATTGGGATGACATTTTTGAAGGGAAATGTACTATGGAGATGTGGCAGACAAGGAATGGCAGGGTGAAGGAACCGTGGGTGACAAGAGAGGTGGAACAACTAGTTAGGAAGAAGGCGGCAGCATAAGGTGTAAGCAGCAAGGATCAGACAGGACTCATGAGGAATATAGAGTAGCAAGGAGGGAACTTAAGAAGGGGCTGAGGAGAGCAAGAAGGGGACATGAAAAGGCTTTGACGAGTAGGGTTAAGGAGAATCCCAAGGCTTTTTACTTGTACGTGAAGAGCAGAAGCATGGCTAGAGTAAAGGTGGGTCCGATTAAAGACAAAGGTGGGAAGATGTGCCTGGAAGCTGTGGAAGTGGGTGAGGTTCTCAATGAATACTTCTCTTCAGTATTCACCAAGGAGAGGAGTCTTAAGGACACTGAGGACAGTGTTGCTAAGGGTAATGTTCTAGAGCATGTAGACATCAAGAGAGAGGATGTGTTGGAGCTGTTAGAAAATATTAGGACAGATAAGTCCCCGGGGCCTGATGGAATATTCCCCAGGCTGCTTCGAGAGGCGAGGGAGGAGATTGCTGAACTGTTGGCTAGGACCTTTTGAGTCCTCGTTGTCCACGGGGATGGTAGCAGAGATTTGGAGGGTGGCGAATGTTGTCCCCTTATTCAGAAAAGGTAGTATGGGCAGTCCATGGAATTACAGACCAGTAAGCCTTACGTCTGTGGTGGGTAAGCTCTTAGAAAGGATTCTAAGAGATAGGATCTATGAGCATTTAGAGAATCATGGACTAATTAGGGACAGCCAGCATGGCTTTGTGAAGGGAAGATCTTGCCTCTCAAGCCTGATAGGGTTCTTTGAGGAGGTGACCAGGAAGATTGATGAGGGTTGTGCAGTGGATGTGGTCTACATGGATTTTAGTAAGGCATTTGATAAGGTTCCGCATGGTAGGCTTCTTCAGAAGGTCAGAGGCCAAGGGATCCAGGCAGGCTTGCCTGTAGAAAGCAGAGAGTTGTGGTGGAGGTAGTGCATCTGGATTGGAGGGCTGCGACTAGTGGTGTCCCACAGGGATCGGTGCTGGGACCTCTACTTTTTGTGATATTTATTAATGACTTAGATGAGGGGGTGGAAGGGTGGGTTAGCAAGTTTGCAGATGACACAAAGATCAGTGGTGTTGTGGATAGTGTGGAGGGCTGTCGAAGCTTTTAGAGGGATATTGATAGGATGCAGAGCTGGGCTGACAAGTGGCAGATGGAGTTCAATCCGGAGAAGTGTGAGGTGGTACACTTTGGAAGGACAAATTCCAAGGCGGAATATAAGGTAAAAGGCAGGATTCTGGGGAGTGTAGAGGAGCAGAAGGATCTGGGGGTTCATATCTACAGATCACTGAAAGTCGCCACACAGCTAGATAGGGTAGTTAAGAAAGCTTATGGGATGTTAGTTTTCATAAGTCATGGGATCGAGTTTAAGAGCCGCAAAGTAATGATGCAGCTTTACAAAACTCTGGTTAGGCCACACTTGGAGTACTGTGTCCAGTTCTGGTCGCCTCATTATAGGAAGGATGTGGAGGTGTTGGAGAGGGGGCAGAGGAAATTTACCAGGATGCTGCCTGGATTATGAGGAGAGACTAAAGGAGCTAGGGCTTTACTCATTGGACAGGAGGAGGATGAGAGGAGACATGATAGAGGTATACAAAATATTAAGAGGAATAGATAGAGTGGACAGCCAGCGCCTCTTTCGCAGGGCACCAATGCTCAAAACAAGAGGACATGGCTTTAAGGTAATGGGTGGGAAGTTCAAGGGAGATGTCAAAGGAAGGTTTTTCACCCAGAGAGTGGTTGGTGCATGGAATGCGCTGCCTGGGGTGGTGGTGGAGGCTGATACATTGGTCAAGTTCAAGAGATTGTTAGATAAGCATATGGAGGAATTTAAGACAGGGATATGTGGGAGGAAGGGGTTAGGTAGTCTCAGGTGTGGTTTGAAGGGCGGCACAACATGGTGGGCTGAAGGGCCTGTATTCTTCTATGGTTCTATGGTTTAGTTCACCAGCCTAATGTTCCTAGAGCAGGAGCATCTCTATAATTTCACTGTCAAATCTTTTGAGGGCTGAGTGTAGCTATATGGTCTATAGTTTGATTAGAATTGTCAGTAACATTTTGCAGACCTCCTAGTATCATGTAGCTGTAGCAACCATGCCCCATACACCCCCAATTTGGACCCCTCTATATTTTATGCTACAGATCAAAACCACAACTTCAATTTACAAATTTATTTCTTGCTGTAACAAATAGCCTACCATTCTCTGCCCAGAGGAATACAATGTACCAAAATATCCAAAATGCATTCTGCACAGGTTAATGGCTGAATACTTATCATTCTTACCACTTGTGTCGCATGAATATTATTTGCAACTCATCATGTGATCTTTGTCTTGTTGCAAGAAAGCATGTACTGGTTCATTAACAGAACATTGACATTTTGACTCAGACTTTTCACTGAAACCCCCAAGATAGTTTGTCTCACTGACTGCACCACCAGAAAAAGCCTGCCTTCACTTCTTTCCTAGCTTCTCATTCTCCTCTGCTGCTGGCAAGGGCAGTGCAAATGGTCACCAGGCTATGAAGGATGAACATGCAACCATGTAGAAAAAAAACCTCATTAGGATGTATATTTAATTTGAAAATGTAATCCAAATTCTAACACCAGCAATCCCTAGGGATGAGAGAATCCCATCTCCTCATGTATTGCAGTTTTTTCCCCTCAATGAGCTCCTCCAAATCAAATTACCAAACAGACCTGCAAGTGGCTGAGGATCCATTTTTGAGGATATGGGGGAAGGGGGCATAGGGAGGAAACTCCCTGTAATTCTGCAGCACACTATACATACATCATATTTTACATGCACCGTAAACATACCTTAATTCATCTCACACATGCCAACCAGAGACAATAACATTAAAAACATGTACATTAAACTAGTGATTAATACACAACCTACAATATTCAAAAACAAAAGTTCTAGTCCATTTTGTCATCCAAGGTCTTGGCTTGTAGCAGGAATGACCATAATATTTACCAATGGAGAGAAAAGATGTAGAGGTGGCATCCTCACCTTCCAGCATGTTTCATGACAGTTCTTACTCTCTACATGGTTTTTCTGTCCATTCAAAAATCCTTGCTACCTCTTAAAGTAGTTACCAATTTTTTTTAAAAACTAGAATGAAAACTATTTCCAGACACCATTAGCACTAACGCAAAAACAAGCTGCACAAAAGCTGTTTTGTGCATTTCGTTCTTTAGCTGTCTCAAAAATAAGTAATCATACAGTCCCAGAACCAGTAGAACCCTGCAAGATTCAATACATTTCAGAATACAAAACTGATACACGAGAGAGAGATATTATTCAAAGCACTTGGAGTATTGCATGCAGTTCTGGTTGCCCCATTACAGAAAGGATATGGAGGCTTTGGAGAGGGTGAAGAAGAGGTTTAACAGGATGCTGCCTGGATTAGAGGGTATTAGCTACAAGGAAAGGTTGGACAAACTTGGATTGTTTTCTCTACAACGGAGGCTGAAGGGAGACCTGATGGAAGTTTATAAAATTATGAGAGGTATAGATATGATAGACAGGCAGAATTTTTTCCCAGGATAGAAATGTTGAATACTAGTGGGCATAGATATGTAGTAAGAGGGGGAAGTTTAAAGGCGATGTGCAGGGAAATTTTTTTTTTATTTATAAACACAGAGTGGTAGGTACCTAGAACGCACCTCTAGGGGTGGTAGTGGAACAAAATAAGATAGTGGCGTTTAAGAGGCTCTTTGATAGGCCCATGAATATGTATGGACTGGAGGGATATGGATCACGTGCAGGCAGAAAGAATCAGTTTAATTTGGCATCATGCTCAGCACAGACATTGTGGGGCCTGTTCCTGTGCTGTACTGTTCTATGTTGTATGTTCAAATCTAATATGGTCCATCCAAAGATGAAGAAGTTACTAAAAAGAACAGACAACACAAGAAATGTCTTTCAAAGTCTTGATGCAAAAATCAAATGGCAATCATCTCTACTCTCCAAGGTAACTTCCCAGGTTTTTAAGTTGGCAGCTCAAAGCAATTAACGCTCCAAAAGCACTCCATCTGTTCCAGGTAACAGTGATCATGGACATTCAATGGTTCCGTGGAAAGTTTACCTTGATGAGTTGCTCCGTATTGTTGTAGCTGGTTGCGAACTCTGGTCCATTTCGGTCAGCCTGAAAAATCCATGTTAATCATTTTTATTTATATTTGAAGTGCCACAATACAACTCCAAGACATGAATTAGATATGATAAAGGAATGGGTTTCACACATTGTTAATGCAGAAAGAAGCTATCATTGACATCTTCTTAAAATGCAAACCAGAGATCAAGTTCTTAAAAATCTGTTAATGCCATGTTAGTTTAATAAATGGGGCAGAACTTGTCAGAGTGAACCACCCACATCACCACTGAACTGTGCCACATACTTGGCTTTTGCAGATCTGCCAGTATCGCCTTGACAATGTAATTACAACCCTAAATGGCATGGAGAATGGGGAGGGAAGGAAGGGGGGGGGGGGGGGGGAGAAAGGGTTAGAACACAAGAAAATAGGAGTAACAATAAGCGATTTGGCCCTCATTCATTATCATGGCTGATCTGTCTGCCCCAGGCTTCAACTCCTCTTCTGTGCTGATTGCTCATAACTCTCAATTCCCTTATCTTTCAAACTCCATAAATATTTCCAATGATCTGGCCTCCACAACTCTCAAGGGTGGAGAATTTGAGAAACTCAATGACATCAGCAAGAAGAAACACCTACACACCTGTTTTAAATCATCACCCTCTCATCTTGTAATTTTGCCCCCTTGATCAAGACTCGGCCATGAGTAGAGTCATCTCAACATCCATCCTGTCATATCCCCTTCGATTCTTAGGTTTCAATTAAGTCATCTTTTATTTTTCGAAATTCGAAAGAATACAAATCCAACTGTATTAGCCACTTGTGAAAGGACAACCCTCTCATCCCAGGAATTAGTCAAGTGAATCCCTTTTAGTCTGCCTCCATTCTGAGTAAGTCCTTCCCTAAAGGAGGGGACCAAAACTGTGTAGATTACTCAAATTACGGCCTCGCTTGCAACAAAGAGGTGGGGTTATGGTTAACGGGCAAGTAGGAAGGAACATGAGCACTTGAGTTTTGCACAAGCAGTTTCACAGAAAGTCAGGTTCTAAAACCCAGGCAGGGCACTGTTAGAACAGCTGAATTTGGAGAAGACAAAAGCACTAAGGCTTAGTAGCAGGTGGGCTGACAATAATATGGAGCTGTGTGCCATCATAAACATACTTCATCTTTATGGCAGACATCATAAGAGTCAAAAGCTCAGTGTGACAAAATGAAATGTTGAACTGTCTTCCACTGTAGTCACTATTGAGGAGACCACAAAATAAGTTGCTAATTCACTGTCACTTTATTGCATCACCCCATATCTGTTTGTGCAGCTACTGTTGTGGTCATATGCACTCCATTGTCCTTTGTCACTTCTCCCCCCCCCCCCCCACCCCCTTGTTTAAAAATTCAATTACTACAGAAACTTCATTTCAAATTGCAACTATGAATTTTTCCACTTTTTTCCCCCCAGATATCACGAACTATCATAACTAACAATCTAGTGATACCTTAAGTCTCAGTTGGTTTGATTATTGGTTGCAATTTGAAATGAGATGTCTCCATTAACAGAACTTCAATATCTTAAGTTTCTGTGGAACATGAAAAAGAAAAAAATGAGACTGGGAATATTTGAGGGTACAGCACACAAACAACGGGCTCAACAAGTCCGGGCCAGTGCTTATGCTCCATATAAGCATTCCCCCACCAGTTAATCCATCAATATATCCTACTATTCATAAGCTTATCTAACTTTTCCTTAAATGCATCTATTCTGTTGTGTCAACTACTCTTTGGGATAATAGAGTCAGAGTCATAGAGGGACATCGTATGGAAACTGCCCTTCGGCCCGCCAAGTCCACGGTGACATCAACCACCTATTTATCGCTAAACCTACAATAGTCCATTTTTATTTTCTCAACATTCTCATCAACTCCTCCCAGATTCAGCCACTCACCTACATACCAAGGACAATTTAAAATGGCTAATTAACCTACCAACCTGCATGTCTTTGGGGCATGGGAGGAAACCGGAGCACCCAGAAAAACTCATGCATTCACAGTGAGAACATGTAAAGTCAGACACAATATTATACGTCAGATTGAACCTGGATCTCTGGCATTGTGTGGTAGCGGCTCTACTAGCTGCACCACTGTGCTACACCAAATACATTTTATATGTTTCACCTTCCACTCTTTTGGTAAATGCAATTTCCCTGAATTCCCCACCGGGTTTATTAGTTTAACAATCTTCATGACCTCTAGTTTTAGATTTCATACAGGTGG
This sequence comes from Pristis pectinata, assembly GCF_009764475.1. NCBI lineage: Eukaryota > Metazoa > Chordata > Chondrichthyes > Rhinopristiformes > Pristidae > Pristis > Pristis pectinata. The sequence goes on from NC_067411.1 coordinate 77,230,042, forward strand.
AAACATTTTCTCTGCATCTACCCTATCAAGCCATTCTCACTGTCAGTACCAGTGTGGGGGGAAAAAAGGGTTCAATTCATAGGGTAGCTTACTGTCAGAGGAAGAGCTCCGATTTTTTGAGAGCCATGTTTCAGGGCTCCTCAATACACACCAAAAGAGCTGAAGGTCTTAGCAGCATGCTCCGCAATATATTTAATTTAAATTAGTTGCATTTTGCCATATCTCCATCTCCAAGCTTACAAGGAAACAGAGGAGATCTAATCACCTTGATGGGAAAAGACAGAAAATGTCTACTTCTCATTGTAGTGTGGTCAAAAGTAAGAGCACAAATTTAAAGTAATTGGGAGGATAAGAGGCGAGCTGTTTTCATTAAGTGGTGGGGTCTGAAACTCACTACTACCTGAAAGACTGAAGGAATAATAAAAGCTCAATACATTTGGGAATTACCTGGATGATAATTTGAAGTGGGTTTAATCTGAATTATTATTTCTGGCTACCGTGAAGAAGATGGGCTAAATGGTCTCCTTCTCTGAATTGTAGAAAGAATCCTCAGAAATTTACACAAGAGTCTGGTAAAGGACCAGGTCTACTGGCTTCCTGAGTAATCGCACTGCTCTACATAAGAGTAGTGCAGGAATGCAGAGGGTACTTCACTCCTATTCTCTCTTCTGGACTTTGCACTTAAGGTATTGAACCCCAGAATCTCTAATGTCCCTAAAAAGGTGGAGAACCAGGTCTGTGGCTGTGAATCGCACTGAAAAGCTCAGAAAGCTAGTCAGTTGCTTCGTCTGCTTGAAAAACACCGATGCTGGAGGAACTCAGCAGGCCAGGCAACATCCGTGGAGAAAAGCAGGCAGTCGACGTTTTGGGTCAGGACTGAAGATAGGAAAAGGGGAAGCCCAATATCTTGGACAGGAAAGCAGAGCATTGATAGGTGGACAAAAGAAGGAAGGAGGGATGGGCACAGGGAGGTGATAGATACATGCAGGTAAGAGATAGTGATAGGCAGGTGTGGGGAAGGGGAGAGCAGATCCACCGGGGGATGGGTCAAAGGTAAGAAGAGAGAAGGAAAAAAAGGGGCTAGGAAAGGGAAGAAGAGAAGTAGCGTGGTGGGAGGGTGGAGGATTTGCGGGGATTACGTAAAGTGGGAGAATTCAATATTCATGCCGTTAGGCTGCAAGGTTCCAAGACGGAAAATGAGGTGCTGTTCCTCCAGCTTGCGTTTGGAATGCTCCTGGCAGTGGAGGCCGATGACTGTCAATCATATCAGTGATAGCATGGGAGGGGGGGGAGTTGAAGTGACTGGCAATGGGGAGATGCAGGTCGCAGTTATGGACAGAGCTCAGGTGTTCTGTGAAACGGGTCACCTAGTGTGCGTTTGGTCTCACCAATGTAGAGCAGGCCACACTTGGAGCACTGAATGCAGATGATATTAAGGGAGGTGCCTGGATGGAGGTGGTATAGGGGCAGGTGTTGCACCTATGGCGGGGGCAGTGGAAAGTTCCTGGGGTGGAAGCGAGACGGGGGGGGGGGGGGGGGGGGGGGGGGGGGGGGGGGGGGGGGGGGGGGGGGGGGGGGGGGGGGGTGTGGCGACTAGATGACTGTTTCGCAGAACACCTGCGCTCTGTCCGTAACTGCGACCTGCATACAGTCCTCAGCCTCCTCCACTGCCAGGAGGATTCCAAGTGCAAACTGGAGGAACAGCACCTCATTTTCCATCTTGGAACCTTGCAGCCTAACAGCATGAACACTGAATTCTCCCATTTTAGGTAATCCCTCCCCACCACCGTGCTTCTTCTATTCTTCCCTTTCCTAGTCCCTTTTTTTCCCCCCTCCCTCTTCTTACCTTTTATCCATCCCCTGGTGGAGCTGCTCTCCCCTCCCCTGCACCTGCCTATCACTATGTCTTACCTACATCTACCTATCACCTCCCTGTGCCCAATCCACCTCCCCTCTTTGTCCACTGATCACTGCTCTGCTTCTCCCTCCTAAATATTGGGCTTCCCCTTTTCAATCCTGAAGAAGGGTCCTCACCCAAAACGTTGACTGCTTTTCTCCATGGATGCTGCCTGGCCTGCTGAGTTCCTCCACTGTTTTTCATCCAGATCCCAGCATTTGCAGTGCTTTGTTTCTCTGCTTTGTCTGCTTGATGGTCTTGATATAACACACAAAGATGCATACGGGATAGAGTTGGACAATTCCAAACTCACCAACAGTGCACAAACAGCCTTGTGTATTAACAGACTGTCACTATTCCTGACATGTATGGACTTGCAACATTTCCATTTGTCCATTATTTCTGCATTGAGAGATCTCTCTTTAGCACTTAGCTGTCTGGACTATCCAGTCCCCCTGCCGTCATCTGATAAAACAACTACAAGCATCTCTCTCTCAACTACACTAAACATTGAACATTTTTGCTTTTAACTGGCAAGTCTAAGGCCAACTGATATTCTGCCCTGCTGACCTTCTGTTGTCTTCAGTTTTCTGAAATTAGCTACAATATGTTCCATTCTAGGTATCAAAGATAAAATTCAAACAAACTGAGGAGAGAAAATGTGGCCTCAGACATTAGAATAGCCTCTTTCACCCATTGAACCATACCTTCACCCCCACTACCTCACAAGTAAAGATCCCTGGTATTGGACAACTGCGTCAATGTTTACAAACAGTAAGCAAGGGTGTAAGATTCATGATTTGCTTTGCTTTTCAAACCTTCCAATATGGGCAGAAAGCTTTCCCATACTGTGTATTGCTTACAAAGTGAGCATAGAATTATAGAACATAGAAACAGGACATTTGGCACAACTTGTCCAAACCGACAGTGAGCACTATTCTTTATTATTGCCCAGCAGTTGGTCCATAGCCCTCCATGCCCAAGTGATTCAAGTGCCCACCTAAACACTTACAGCCAGAAATCCAGCTTCAGCCACAATATCAGGTAGTGCATTGGTTTGGCGATAGATGGAGGGTGATGATAGAAGGTTGTTTGTTTTGACTGAATGCCTGTGACTTGTGGTGTCCCACAACGATCAGTGTTGGGACCCTTGTACTTTGTAATATACATGAATAATTTGGGTCTGGATGTGGGAGGCAAGATTGCGATGTTTGTGGATGACACAAAGAGTAGAGGAGTTATTGATAGTGTGGAGGGTAGCCTGAAGCTGAAGAAAGATATCAATGTGTTTGTGAAATGGGCTACAAAATGGCAGAGGAAGTTTAATCCAGTCAAATGTGAGGTGATGCATTTTGGGAGCACTTATGAGGCTAGGACATACACCATGAATGGTAGGGTCTTGAGGAGTATCAAGGAACAGCAGGATCTTGGAATACAAGTCCCTAGATCCTTAAAGGTGGCAACACAGGTAGATAATGTGATTAGGAAGTCCTATGGGATAATAGCCTTCATTAGTCCGTGCACGGGATACAGAAGTAGGGAGGTTATGCTCCAACTTCATAAAACCTTGGTCAGACCTCAACTGGAGTACTCAGTGCAATTCTGGTCACCAGCCAAGCCAATTTTGGATCAAGTTTGCTAACTTATTATGGATCCTGTGGGCCCAAACCTTTTGAATCAGTCTCCCACGAAGGACCTTGTCAAAGGCCTTAGTAAAGTCCATGTAAATCACATCTGCTGCCCTGCCCTCATTAATATACTTCATTACTTCTTCAAAAGAATTCAACCTAATTGTTCAGGCAGGATCTTCTCTTGACAAAGACATGTTGGCTGTCTCTGATTAGTCCCTGCTCTTTCCAAGTGATCATTAATCCTCCTCCTTGAGGGGGTGGGGCGGGGTGGGCGAGGTGGAGAGAGGAACCACTTTTGCTGTACTCCAGACATCTGGTATCTCACTTGCATCCAGTGAAGATTTAAAAATCTCAGCCAGAGCCCCAGCAAATTTCTTCCTTTGCCTCTTGTAGCAGTCTATGATAAATCCCATCTGGATTTATCAAAGGGGATCTCTTGACCGTTAAGCTCACCAAGACATTGAGTACTTCCTCTTTATTAATGGAGACTTTCACCTATTCCTTCACGGAATTATCCAACTACAAAGTCTGTTTCTTTTATAAATACCACTGAAAAGTATTTAGGACATCACTTGTACCTCTGGCTCCATGCATAGATTGCCTGTTGTCCCTAATGAGCTCTACTTCTTCCCTGTTTACTCTTTTACCCTTAATATATTTATAGAACACCTTCAGATTTACCTTAATCCTGTCTGCCAGTGATTTCTTGTGACCCCCTCTTAGCCTTCCTAATTTCCTTTCTAAGTGCCTTCCTTACCTCTCCAACCCATGTCAGGCCTCGTCCATCATTAGTTCCCTATACCTGTCAGACGCTTCCTTTATTCACTTTATCCAACTCTCAATATCCCTGTCCACCATGCAACCTTCCCCCTTTATTTCCCTTCTCTAGTGTATCTCCCTCTCAAGTTATCTAGATGAGAGTAGTAACTCTTTCACATGTGAAATCAGGGACTAGCTATGGATTATCACAGGAGGTTAATATTCCAGTCAAGAAGAGTAGGCCAGACTATGTGAAAGAAAATTTTATGTACAATGATTTATTTTGTTGAATGTTTAAAATAGGTAACAATTGGCAAATCTTCTGGGCCGTAAGTCACATTGTGCACACGTTAGTCATCTTTTGGGCACTCCAACAACAGGAAACTGCAACTGTTTGCTCCAGACTTTTCCTGCTGAAATATATTTGGAGAAACACCTGAAATTGTGGTAAAAGGTTGTGCATCACTGGGAAATAAATTAGGTATAATGAAAAAGAAAAACTATGTGAAAAAGTTAAGAACATGGATTTATGTTACAATCCATAACCAGAAAAAGAGCATATGTCTAAATTATTCCATACCTTAATATATTCTATTGTAAGGAGATCATCTTCATTGTTATCCAGTGTGGTGATAATATAAATGGGTTTATTGTCAGCATCTAAAAGACATTTTAAAAATCAGGTAATTATGGACCACCGATACATTTTCTGCAAATCAATTAGATTTCACCAGCAATTACAAACAAGTTTTCCCAAGCTATATCTTTTGTCCTTCACTGGTATGTTTTTAAAAACCTGATATATTTGCTCCATTTGTATGGCTCCAAATTTGCCTCCCCTTTAAACAAAGAAAACTCAGGACATGCTTTCCCCACCTTGATGCTTAAGCTTTTGTAAGCTTCAACCCATGCTCTCACTCACATTAAAACTTGCTAATCCATTTTCATCAAGTTCTACTGCTTCCTAATGACCCAGCAATTAGAATGCATTTCCAGTACAGCCATTTTAGGCTGTCCCTCAGGATTAAGGATAACTTGCTCGGCACTCCAGTTCAGTGAGTCCCGAGTTGACTGATGAGAACAGTGCAAGAACCCTGGCGGGAGTTGTTTAATGTGATGGGTGGGTGGGTAGGTAGGTGAGATGGTGCACCCCTTCCCCCATTGTGTTTCCAATGCATGGATCCATGTTCTTATAACTATTCTGAATACTCCTCTTCCACCCGAGCAGTCAAGGATTCCCATAAGTCAGTAGAAAAGTTGCATATTTTCCCGCCCAGAGGCTTTGAGGGCATTCTTGAAATGTTTTCCTGTCTGGCTGCTATTCTCTACCCATGACAGAGGTCAGAATAGTGAGTTTTCTGAGTCTTGTGTCAGGATGCAAACAGTGTGGCCAATGCTGAATTTGGATCCCTCATCATTCCAACAAATGTGGAGGATTTTTATAGAGACAGCACTTGTGGTATCTTTCCAATGCCTTGAGAAGACTGTTATATGTAGTCCAGGTCTCTGAAGATCGGTAGAGAAATTGCTGTAGCCCAGTAGATTGAGTTTTATATCAAATCTAAGGCATTGATTTTCAGATACCCTTCTTCTCAATCAATATCTCAGTTCGTACTTCACTTTAACGTAGGGATCCTTTGATCCCTCAGATTGTAACAGATCCTGCACTCCTTTAGTTTTGAAATTCTCATTGCACCTTCAATATTTTCATCTCCTTGCTTAGTTGCTACAACTTGCAATCTATATTTTCAAAGTCCTTCTCCCTAACTGAGCAGTTTCTCTTTCATGACCAGATCATTTTAAAACATTTCATGATCAATTAAATAATTTAAGTAATGTCACCACTCTAATACAAGTAAACGCAGCCTAATGTTTGCACCAAGTACCACGATGTACCACAATGAATAAAGGATGGGCTACAAATTCATTCTCACCCAAATACAAACTCCCCACCAATGATCAGGTAACATGCATCCATTCATGACAGTGCATCTGGAATGTTGCATTCTATGTAACCCTAGTGAAATTGCATATGCACATATTTAGCATTCAATGCTTGTTTCCCTTGTTAATGCATGGTTAACAATGCCATACACCTGCAACTCCACTTATGCACCCGATGATATTTGGGTCCTGACAATTGTTGTTTCTAAATGGCTACAACATATACATTGCCTAGCCCTGGTGGAGCCAAGGGTGTAATGAGCAAGGTACGCATGTAGTTTATAAATTGGGCATGTTAACTTCCTCATGGCAATGAATAAGCATGACAGCCTTCTTCTGGGCATTCCTCTTAATAACTTCATACTCTGTCTTTATCCAGCAGCATTCTCCACCTACAACCCCCCATAATCAGGATAATTGAGTGGACAACACCTTCTCACTGAAATACACAACGAAGCATCAGCTTTGAAGCTGGCGCTGAGAAGTTTGAATAGCCTAAATTAAAAGAATGCAATTCATATGCTAAGAAATCTGGCACTATTGAACTACAGTTAGACCAGAGAGGCAGAAAAGTTAGTGTGACATGTCCCACAGGGTAAATTGGTAAATTGCTTTACTATTGTCACATGTACCAAGGTACAGTGAAAAACTGTTTTGCATGCCATCCATACAGATCATTTCATTGAGGTGGTACAAGGGAAAGGAGTAACAGAATGCAGAATAAAGTGTTACAGTTGCAGTGAAAGTACAGAGCAGGCAGACAATAAAGTGCAAGGTCATAACGAGGTAGATTGAGGTCAAGAGTCCATCCTATCATATTGGGGACCGTTCAATAGTCTTATAACAGTGGGATAGGAGCTGGCCTTGAGCCTCATTGTACGCACTTTCAGGCTTTTGAATCAAAGGTGATAATAAAAACATCACAGAAGCAGCTGCAAATATACATTGAAAAGCTTGGCACATTTTCTGGCCTGACAGACACCCTGTAAGACATGTTATGGAGCATGAGAGAGTCCATCCATAATCCTTTGCAGGATTTTTTGCAAAGCCCAGAACCTATTCTTCCTAGTTGGGAAGGAGGCCATATCTCAGTGCCTTTAGCTTCCAGCACTCCCAGGACCAGCAATTGAAACATCAGCTTTCTACTTCAATTGATGGCAATCTACACACCTTGGAGGAGTCTCATTCCTCCCAATCAGAACTCTACCTGCTGCCTCCAAAGAGCAAACTGCAGATCTCAAAAAGCAGAGTGATACCGATTAGAGGTACACTTTTGCCAACAAGAAGCAGATTGTCACCACCAGAGTGTTGATCATCTGTTCGTGCTAACAGCTGTCTCTTCTTAGCCATGTGAGAAGGCACTCCAACTTCATGCCTCACGAGAAGCTAACATCTTCAAGAAGCGGTGTCAAGGCAGCATCCATCACTAAGGACCCTCAACATCTGGGAAATGCCCTCTTCTCATTACTACCATCAGGGAGGAGGTACAGGAGCCTGAAGACCCACATTCAACGATTTAGGAACAGCTTCTTCCCCTCCACCATTAGATTTCTGAATGGTCCATGAACACTACATCTTTATTCCTTTCTTTTCACACTATTTATTTTGTAATTTATAGTAATTTCATGTCTTTGCACTGTACTGCTGCTGCAAAACAACAAATTTCACAACATATAGTCAGTGGTAATAAACCTGATTTTGATTCTGGAGAAGGTGGATAGGGTAGTGAAGAAGGCATTCAGTATGCTTGCTTTCATAGCTCAAGGCACTGAGTCAAAGAATTGGGATGTGATATTGCAGCTGTACAACACTTGGAGTAGTGTGTACTGTTCTGACATGACAGGAATGATGTGGTAACATTAGAAAGAGTGCAGAAGAGATTCACCAGGATGTTGCATGGAGAGATTGGATAGGCTCGGTTTATTCTCACTGGAACACTGGAGGTTGAAGGGTGACCTTTTAGAGGTTTATAAAACTGTGAAGGGCATAGATAGGATAGATGGATAGATTCTTTTTCCTATAAGTGGGGGAGTTCATAATTAGAGGACATAGGTTTAAGATGAGAGGGGAGAATTTAAAGGAGATCTGAGAGGGAGAAGCTTTTTTTTGTTTTTACACAAGAGTGGTGGTTTTTTTTTTGAAACAAGCTACCAGAGGTGGTGGTAGAGGCAGATACAATTACAGTGTTTAAAAGGCATTTGGACTGGTACTTGGATAGGAAAGGAGTTGAAGGACCCATGTCTAATGCAGTCAAATGGGACTAATATAGATAGGCATCACAATCAGCATGGATGAGATGGGCTGAAAGGCCATTTCTGTGCCATACAAGTCCATGACTTTGCTTAAAGTGCTATACTTTGTCAAGATGCAAGAATCATTCCTGTGTTTTGTTCCTCTGACAATATCCTTGCGGTACCCCTACAGCCAGATATCCACACTGCTTCTCCTGAATCCAAGGTGGTACAGAGTCTAAGGACTGCTTGTGGACATCCATCACTGCCATTTGTCAAAACAATGACTGGAAAGAAGTTGCTTTCATGGAAGCGGCACTGTGTGGTACTAACTAGCCAAGAGTGTAAAGCAGCTGCTAAAAGGAAACAAGAATGAACAATATGAACAATTTATATTATTGTTAAATTTAAAATCACTGGTCAAAATGTATGCAAATTAAATTTGTTTCCAGCATTTTGTTCTTTCCCAGCTACTTCAACAGAATGCAGAGAAGGGATGATGAGAAGTCAGAGCACTGCATGGTGCAATGGACACTTTAAGGGTCAGCATTATCCTTTAATACACATAGGTTCCCAAGAATCACCACATAATTAAGCTGACTGTTCTGTGTATTTTCTGCAACTGCAGAAAGACCTTTGGAATTATCCTTCCACAATGAGATGGATCTGGTGCAGGTTAAAGGGGAGTTTCTAAATGTGATTAACGTACCCCAGAGTAGTACATTTTAAAAGTGTCAGGACATTTGTATTGTCAGCTCACTTCGTAGTAATTGTTCCAACTGTCATTGAAGTTAGCTTTGTACCCTTCTGAGGAATCTTGTATTACAATGTTTTCACTAGGAACAGAATTGTTGTCAACTCACATTTGATCAATAATGCCATGGTGATGAAGGCATCTTGACAATAATTTTCTCAGTAAATAATTCAAATTATCAATGCAATTTAAATGGGTAGAGCAAGCTACTGCCTTGCCCATATTCTAAGGAAACATTTCTACTGCCTTCTCAGTAAACGTTTCAACCCAGTCATACAAGGTCACTGCAAGTACTGAAGTGCCACCACTAGTCATACAAGCAACACATGCACATTGACATTTGAAATGAAATTTCACATTGCAAATTCCAAATTTAGATTTTGTCATTGTCTTCAAATTGACAACATGAACATCGATTTCTCTAACTTCCGGTAACCACTCTCCTCTGTTCTTTCCGCCCCCACCCCCACTTTGTTTTCCCCTACCTCTCCGGCCTCAACACCCCTTCTCCTTCCCCTCCCATCTTCTCGATCTGCCCATCACCTACACATTCCTCCCTCCAGTTCCCCTTTTCACTTCCGCCCCTTTATTCCATGGTCCACTGTACTCCTATCAGATTCCATCTTCTTCAGCCCTTTGTCACTTCCACGTATCACCTCCCAGCTTTTTGCATCATTCCCATTCCCTCCCTCACCTGGATCCACCTATCACCCGCCAAGCTCTTGCTCCACCCCTTCCCCTCCCACCTTTTTATACTGGCTATCTCCCCTTTCCAGTCCTGATGAAGGGTCTTGACCTGAAACACTGACTGTCCATTTCCCTCCATAGATGCTGCCTGACCCACTGAGTTCCTCCAGTATTTTGTGTTGCTACCTAATCTTCTAATCATTTTACACAATGAACAGTGTTTAAATTATCAAGTGTGGAATCTACTTCTTTTTCCTGTCCCTGCCATTTGAGAAAAATAAGATCAGTTAGGCAGACAAGTTGGATCTACTATTGCAAAGCAATATGGAAGTCCAGAATTTAAGAGAATAAGGATTTATAAAGTTAAACTTAAAAGCACAAGGTTCAACTGAAAAAAGATAAAATAGAACTGAAGTAATGTGAGAAGAAGCACTTTTGTAGAGTGGACTAGACAGATCAGGATAACACTGACACTAAGTTTCTCTGTAACTGTAACACTTTATTCTGCATTCTGTTATTGTTTTACCTCAATAAACTGTGATAATGAAATGACTTGTATGGATGGTGTGCAAGACTAGTTTTTCCACTGTACCTCGGCACATGCGACAATAAACCAATTTACATTAGCAGGACAAGGTGCATAAACTTGGCTTGTATTCCCTTGAATTTAGAAGCTGTGATCTAACAGAAGGTGCATAAAAAGGTAGAGATGGTGTAAAGTCTCCACACAAAGTATTTCCTGTGGTGAAGGAATATAGAACAAGAGATCATAACCTCAAAATCAAGGGGAGCGAACCAATAAACACTTACACAAAGCATAGTAGAAAATTTGTAACTCACTCTACTTTATGTCTGTTCCTTTGGTCTACATCATTTGGCTAATGATCATCTTTTGACTGGACTTGGGACTGGCACAATGAATAGAAGTTCTTATTCACTAACAACAGTACACAAAGACACTAGCATGGATACGTGAAGCGAGTATTTAAGAAAATAACAGTACCAAGGAGAAGTGAAAGAAGAGGAAGACTGAAGAGATGTAATGGAGGAATGGAAGGTATGTATGATCAGAGCCAGTAGAGGGCTGTGATCCACAACCCCAGTCTTGTTTTCATAGAAAAAGGAAAGGAAGAAACAGTAGCAATACTGTACATTTTTGCATACTGAATCAACCGAGACCAAGAGTCACAGTTGTGTTTTGGATAAGATTAAACTAATCCAGGAGCAAAGCTGGGTAAACTGAGATACAGATCAGCCAGGACTTATGAATGGTCCTCACCCATTTCTACTTACAGTTGCCTTAAATTTTGCCAAGACTTGTTAACTATGAAGCACAATGTTCGTGCTTATCACATTGTTAGGATCATTCATTTTGCCTTGTGAACTTTTGAAAACAGAATTTCCCCCTATTGAATGCAACTTTAATGCTATTAAAAAATTTGAGGGCCATTTTCACATAGTGTCATTACAGTATGTTAGATTTTTAAAATGTTGTTGCTGATTACACTAGCCTAACTTGGAGAAGTAACATCTGAGTGCACACAGTTCATTGCTTTTCTTTTCTACTTTACCTAAATGGTAACACTGTTTCTCTTGCCACAGCTGCAGCCTAACCTGCTGATTTCTTCTAGCAATTTGCTTAATTAAGATATGGCAGCATCTGTAGTTTTTTTTTATTAACAATGCTGTTCACATCCTCTTGAAAGTAAAACATCCTGATGAACTGTTAATGAGTTCATCACAAGAACACTTCTTTACCAGTGAGTCAAACTACACCTGATGATAATTTTACTTTGCAATCTTCAGAGCTACAAAGTCTGGAAGGATTTCCTAGTCTCCTTGGAGAGAGTAGATCACATATACATAACACTTCTTATCTTCATAACAAAGTTTTGTCACAAGGTGTTGGAGGAAGATATTAATGGCAATTTTTTCCTCAGGTTTCTGGTTCTCTCAATTTGTCAATTACAATCCTCATAAGATGACTAGGACAGAGGATCTGGATTTTCAGAGGCTCAATACTAGAGAAGGTATGTTTCATATTAAAATTTGCCTCTGGAGCTTTCACTGACATCTGTGCAGAAGCTTTGTTCATGTATCATACATTGAGTAACTTAACTCACTCTAATTTGGAAGATCAGCAATGGAATATTTCTTTGTTTCTCCAAAGGCAGTGCAATCTGGAAAATAGTTACTCCGATTGCATAATTAGCATATTATGGCCCAAAGTTGCAGGTTTGATGATCCTACTTCTTCAAAAGACAGTCCTTGAGATCAAACTACTTTAATTGCTAGAAACTCAGAGAGAACATTTGCAATTTGATTACTGATTATGTCATAATGTAGATTCACCAACTTGAACAGGTAAAAAAAAACTCAGATTCCGATCATATGTATATATCCTTGTTCTACCACAGTATATATTAACTGATAAACAAGTTTTGATGTATTCCAATTGATGATTCATGGATCCTTCAACAGACTTGCCGACTTAGCACAAGCCTGTTAATAATTCACACATATGTTAAGCTTTTAAAATGGAATAAAAACTGAGTCAGCAAGTGAAAGTGTTCCTATTCATAAACTACACAATCATTTATCGATAGAGAGAACTTCAAATGCATAAATACAACTTTAATCTTGGAAAATTGAAAAGGTCTTTCTTCTTACCTGTTTGTTCTGGACATTTTAAGCTGACTTCTTTTAGATATGTATGCGAAGTCATATCGTATGTTCTCAATTTCAGCTCTGTACCAAGTCCTAATATTTCCAACTCCAATACAAGATTTTCAGTACCTTCTACATGACGAAAAATTCCAAGTAGCATCTATGATAAATTAAATCAAAAATTTTCAAATAATCTAAATAATTTCTTTTGAATTTAAAAATCAAGTGATTAATCCCACTATACTACCTCCTTTTTCAAGTTGTATTGCATTTTTACTTCATAGCATTCTGCAGCTATTCAATTATTAAGATATTGATACAATAAACATCAAAGAGAAAACAAGAGGTGGTGGATGTTTGCTCCCCTCAGTTTCCTGAGCAGGGAAGCCAATCGCTTGCTTAATAAATGACTAGGTACTACTTACAAGACATTTACTATTCCTAAATGTATTAAGACATGAAGGGAGTTGCTTTACCTCTATAATGACAGTGGCTTTGATACAAGGCTTTTCAAAATTTAACAGTTTTGGCAATGGAGGAAAAATAACTTTTAGCTCAGTCGTGGATTGTAACTGACAAATACTGGTACAGCCTGGAGAGGGTAAAAGTTATTGACCAGGGAAACATACTCATGACTGAAATGTGGCCATCGTCACCAGGCTTAATCTGACAAACTTGTATAGAAGATAACATACTAATGTGCAACCACAAAACAACTATAGAAGAGTGTTTAAAAATCAGCATTTCTTAAAAAAATCTGGAATATAGATTCAGTAGCATTTTAAAGATATACACTTTAGAGTGGCATAAATACCACTGTGGAGGAGTGAGGGATACTGGCATGGTTACCCACTTTCATTTGTACCATAGGATTTAGTGATTTAAAAGCCATATAAAATCCAATTTTAGTCATGAAAGGTTTTGTCCCACAGCCTGATCTGCCATTCAAAGATTGCTGCTGATGTGAGTAAGTCTTCATTTATTCAGATTTTCATTAAAATGTTTTCAGAAAAAACTTGTATTTATACAGTTCCTTTGAAATATTAAAATATTCCAAGGATTTTCACAGAGAATCAAGGAAAATTTGACAAATGCCAAAGAAGAAGATATTATGGGAGCTTATTCTAATTGTGTGTTCAAATAAATAGGTAATAAAATTCTGATTTAGAAACAATTCAACAATTTCTTATACAAGTCGCTGGAACATACTTTCATCTTCCCAAGTTTATCCTCAGTAGATATCAATCACAGTAAATATCTTTTTTGACTGTACCCTTTTCTATTACAAAAAAATTCTGTTTACAAGTAAAAAAGTATTATGTCAATATAAAGTAACAGTTTAAAAAAAAGATTTTGGGGACAAATAGTATTCACAACTAACAATATTCTCTCACTATCTCTTTTGTTCTTTATACATACACTCTTGTCCTTTCTACAAGAAAGTTGGCTGAGCAGGTAAAGAAAATAAGTTTAACAATGAAATGATGAGAACCTTTGGACAAGGCAGAAAAGGAACTAAAACTACCTTTGTTATTTCAAACTCCATTTGGAATTCAGTCATATTTTTCATAGATTCTTGCTTTTTCAACTGTTTCTGGCGTAATGATTCTGATCTTTTCAATGAATTCTCTCTTGGTAAGTCTATTGGTATATTATCCATTGGAGAGCTTAGAGCATCATAGAATTCATCATCGGAATCTGTGAAAGGTAAATATGGTTAAGCATATGGGGAATTTTCATGTACACCATTACATATATGAATGCACATTACTTTCCTTTAAAGTTTCTTGAATTAATTCTGAGTCAAAGAAAGACCATCCTTATCACTTAATTTCATCAGTTTAAGATGTCCCTGCCCACCCTCATATCCCCTTCCATACATGCATTCTGTTTTTTGAAGCATGTACTACCTAAATACCATCTTATTATTTACCCTCGTAAGTAGCTACAACTTACAATATTCGGATACGATTAATTCCAAACACTAAGTAATGCTGCAATTTGTCAATAATATCAAATCACACAGCCACATAGTAAGAAAATATCTGTAATAATTAACAGGGTTAATTTTGACTTTGGTAGACAGGTCACAGCAGATGATACTGTATTACTTATTTTGACAAAAATGATAGGTTGTAATGTCGAATGCAAGGGAATAAAAATCATTAGATTGGGGGATAGTTCGAGAATATTTTGACATTAAAACAAAGCATGTTTATGGTATTGCCACAGGCTTCCTACATGAATAAATCATCTGTTTCTTAACACGAATTTGATTTTAAGGTATTTCACTCTGAATTATGTAGAATTTTTGGAAAACTAACCAAAAATAATCAAAGATAATTGTGGGTGGATATGAAAAAAAGACCAACTTGCAATCAATAATCTGAAACCAGAACTAAAAACTAACGCAGTGCTTGCTTGACAGTGGAAAGAGTAGTTTGGGTTTTCAGTAGAAGAGTTTCCCACCCCTCAATAAATACCATATAGAATTCCATCTGCCACAAAACTCTGGTGTTGTCACATGAAGAACTCTAAAGGCATGGAATGGCCCTCAAAATTCAGTCAACTCCACAGCTTTGTTAAATTTTGGGCAACTACTTGAGAGTTTCTGATCAGGTCAGCTGCAATCAAGTGAAATGGCACATGTGCAAATATGTGATTATTACAGCAAGCCAAAAATAATGGCATAAGTTTGATTGACCAGTGGGCTCATTACCATTGCCCAAATATTAAGATCAAAGAAATTATACAGAAACCACCAAAAAAGCATGGAGAAATTAGGTAAATATGCAGGACAATGAAAGATGCAGTTTAATTCACGGAAGA
Organism: Pristis pectinata; assembly: GCF_009764475.1. Taxonomy (NCBI): domain Eukaryota; kingdom Metazoa; phylum Chordata; class Chondrichthyes; order Rhinopristiformes; family Pristidae; genus Pristis; species Pristis pectinata. The sequence goes on from NC_067411.1 coordinate 77,245,441, forward strand.
ATTAATATGTGTTTTGGACACAAGAACTGCAGTTGGAATACAATTCATAGCTGGAAGAGGGAAAACTGAAACAAAGGATTAACCCATCATCAAATAGCAGCAACATCTATTTTTAGTTAAATTTACAGAGGTGTGAGGACCTATCAAGGATTGAAGATACAGGGCTTACAAGTTCAAGGAACAATGTACTCCACAGTAAGGCACTGGATAACGCATCAAGTGAGATATTGTAGCTCTATACAAGAATGCATCTAGAGATAAACGGACCAGTGCCAGAGCAGTTTGTATAGTAAGGAAGTTCCAAGGTGTCCTCCAAGGATGCCTCCAAAAATAATTAGGGGTCTGATTAGAACAGCCACAGAGTTACTGGTAATGAGGTCTGATCATGAAACCAGAGTAAGGGGGTCTTAGCATGAGCTGATGTCATACGTAACTGACCATACATTCATCTGCACCCATTTGGTTCAGCCCTGATAACTGAGCGTATTCACATTGGGTGAAGATTCTGTACCTCATTTCCAAATGTGTGTAAGAATGCCATGTATTGTACAATCGAAGAGAGTGTGTGGATTGCGCCTTGCAAGGTGAATGGGCCCTGCAATGCAAAATTGATTGAATTTAAAATGCTCTGTCTGACCCGAGAACAGATGAGTGCAGATGATTCTTTGCTTCGCAACAGAAGCATGGAGTAGGTCAGAAGAGAAGCACAGGATGAAGATGAACAAATAATGGGCAAAATGAACTTGGTCCATTAACCAAATGAATGGCATAAGTAATCAAAAGATATTCAAGTTATAGAATGTAATTCATAATGCTGCAATTAAATAAGATACATTATGCTTCGTGCAGAATACTGGGTACTGTGTTTAAAGTACCCATCTAAGTAAGGTTATGCTGAAGTGTGAGGGTTCATTAGTAAGCTAACTATAACCAAATCTGTTTTGGACAGGTAGGAGAGAATTATAAAGTGTACCATAATCCTTATAGACGAGGATATAACTGGGCAATCTTATTGGAGTGCCCAAAGTGAAGTAACCGACCTTGAGAGTGCAAGTAAATTTAGTACAGATTTCACCATGCCTTGAAGGTCAGAATACGGAATGCACCATGCTAGAAGATTATAGGCATTGAAGTAATTGAGATGAAAAAAGATACTAGGAAATAAGGATGTTTAAAGGCTTTAAGGATACAGCCAGTTTGATATCCACTTATGCAGTAAAATAATTATTTCCCCACACACCCCCCCCTTCCCCCCAACCAAGTATTGTAGCAAATCTCACCTGTCATACTGAGAACAGAAGAGTAGAGATCCTTATGCAGTGCTCTTTTTTGCACAGATTGTGGTGTCATATCAGGCGATAGTTTCTGTGTTTAAATGGATTATATGCAGAGAAAATTAACCAGGCATGAATTATATTCATTAAAATGCCAGGCAAATCTTGGGGAAAAAAACTGCTCCTGTGGATATTAATTTCTTTTCCCCCAGATCATTCACCAAAGAATGTTATTTTACAATTACTATGAATAACATACAAAAACTCGTAACAGAATACCACGTTTCATGAACAAACTGTATTTTCTTCATTAAAGGTCACCACTAGTTTTCAGCAATTCACAGAACTTCAACTCCGTCTACAATAATTTAAGCCTACCTGTCTGGATTTTGAAGTTGTCTGTGGCGGTAGCGAACGACTTTCTGGTGTAGGAATGCTATCAATCAACCCTAAAACTCCTCTAAGTTTTTGGTCTGAGATGCGAACAGAAAGTAACGCAAGCCCACCATAAACTTTAAATCTGTTTGAAGAAAAGAAACAATGCATTAGCACTATGTAGAGCGTGTAAAGCAATTCTGGGAAAAACAGTTTAAAAATGACTTTAGTTTTATGTTTCAAAAATCTTGCTGAGTTTTCTATCTGAAAGATCAAAAGTCATTTATATAGTTTAGCTTTGGCTGAAAGTAGTTAAAAATAAAAGATAAGGTTACCATAGAATTCTAAAAATTAAGTTAAAAATTGTGTAAAACTTTGGTTAGGCTGCATTTGGAGTATTGTGTGCAGTTCTGGTCAATTAACATAATGGCAACTGAGGAATACACAAATGAAATGAGAACACAACCAGAACCAAAGAACATTCTGCAAGATTGTTTCTCTATTTTCTATGGCAGACTGTTTCTTGCACCACTAAGTCAGAATGTTGTAGCTTTCAGTCCTCAAGCTCAAATTTCTTGGCTGATACTCCAGTACACGAGAGATAATACATTTAATTCATCCTGCTTCTGTTTTCTAAATCTACGTACAATATTGATGGAGTGCTACACTCCCATCAGTGTAGTCATGTAGGACCCATCTTTTCTCCAAGTTTCCTTGGCACTACTTCAAAGCAGAGCATGAGAATTGTCCCACTCTCCAATACTGGTCCTTCAATTAACATTACAGAAAAGGGTTCTGGTCATTGTCACACAATTATCTTTGGGACACTTGGACCAAATTGGATGCAGTGTTCCCTATAATTCAGTGACTTTAATTAAAAATACTTCATCCCACTATCAAGTGCTTTGGATTTTCATGAAAAGGGATATGCTATATAAATGCAAGTTTTTTTTCCCCTTCAATAGTTTCAAACTAGATGTACACAAAACAAAAAGAAAAAAAAATCCAGTTCTGCAAAACACAATCTCAAATTTAAAATTACAGCATCCAATTCTGTAAGTGTACAAATAAGAAAAAAAAATGCATATTTTAGATTTGTAATTATCATACAATCCAGCAGTGGTATTTCCAAGCAACTCAATTACATCAACTTGTATTTATTAAGCACCTATACTGGTGAAGTATTGCCATGAGAAACTACACAAAGCTATTAACAAAAGCTATAATGACCCAAGTAGCAAGCTTTAAGGAGAGTCTTAAAAGGTGATGAGGTAGAGATGCAAAGAATTCCAGAAATTAGAGCCTGGTTAGGTGAAGGCATAACTGCCAACAGTGCAGCAAATAAAATTAGGGATACATGGGAAGCAGAATAGGGTGGACAGAGACCTCAAAGTTACAAAATAAAGATGAGCAAAGTCAAGGAGAGATCTGAAAGCAAAGATCAGATTTTAAATAGGCTTCCTAGAACAACAGCATTTTAGGTCAGTAAGCACAAGAACAGTAGATAAATGCATATTAAGATAGGGACAGAGTTTTGGACAAGTTCACCACTCAGCAGGTCAGGCAGCATCTGTGGAAAGAAAAAGGGAACTTTTCAGATGCATGACCTTTTGTCAAGACTGGGAAACAGAGAAAACAAGGTTGTTTTCAGTAGCAAAGGTGGGGGTGGATTGGTTGAACAAAGGGAATAGCTCTGAGAGGATATGACATGATCTCATGTAGCAACTGGGAGCCCATTGTGCTTCTTTGTCTGTGTGGTGTGTGTTTCTGTGGGACATGCCTGGCAGGCCACACACCACACTAAAAGAAAGAGTAAAAACTGAACCAAAATGATGACACCAAAAATGGCTAGTTTAGGTTTAGACAGAAAGACAGTTACCTAACTCAACATCGAGTCTTCAGTGTACTTAGAAGATGAGATATTGTTCCTCAAGGGATATTGGGCCTTCTAACAGTGCAGGAGGCCATAGACAGATAGGTCAGAGTGGGAGTGGAATGGGGAATTAAAGTGGCAGGTAACAGGAAGCTCAGGGTCACCCCTGTGGACTGAACAAAGATGCACCACAAAGCAATCACTCAATCTGCTTTTGTTTACTCCAACGTAGAAGAAACCGCAATGTGAACAGCAAATGCAATTGCAAGTGCAAATTAATTGCTGCTTCACCTGAAAAGACTGTTTGGGTCCCTGTATGGTGGCATGGGAGGAGGTGAAAGTAGTGTTGCATCTCTCAGGATTGCTTGGGCAAGTGCCATAAGACATCTGTTGTTCATCTTTCACCCATAAAAGAGAAAAGACATACGTACTTTGGCATTCTTGCATCAGAGACCACCATTGCTCTACAAAATTCAAGTTTTAAATCCATGGGCTGCAAGATGTGCTGAGAGGATTGTTTTGTTTTGCGAGCAGCTTTCCAGTCCTCTTCTAAATCAAAACAACACATTTCATAAGTTCATTCTTTCACCTCAATAATTGTTGGATAAATTCCTTTTCCTTGCCAGTGAAATTCCAAATTTATCAAACTTGATAATAACCAGTTTAAAATTAACAAAAGACTATTGCAGCTAATTATCAAAAACTCAATATACGTAACAATTTCAGAAATAATTCCACTTGTTACAAAAATAATTATCAGGTAATCATTTTGCAGCCTTTATACATTTAAGCAAATACATACTTGGCTCAGCATAGAGTAGTTGAACACTACTCAGCCGTACATCAAAACAGTCATAGGCTCTGGCCATGATATCCTCCAAGGTGCTTTCCCCAGCCGTGATTTGTGGCAGATTTGCACGACTTTTACTGATCATCTTAGAAAGACAAAAATTATGAATGTGACATTTTTAAATAAGACCAAGAATTATCCTATCTGGATTTAAGGAAAAACAAATAATAAAAAGCATTCAGCTAAGTTCAGTGAAAGTGCTTTAATATGTAAATGATATGAAATAAAACCACAACTTTTATTGGCTCAGAATTTACAGTTGAAGCTGATGCAACACTGCTCACCTCTGACCTTGAGTCTCCCCAAAACTATCTAACCATTTCAGTGGCAAGAGCTTACACTTATCCAACTCTATCTGTTACTTCAAATGGGTATCTGCCTTCAGCAAATGCAAGTTCATTAAACTGGCTGAACAGTCGGTCATGAAATAGAATACTCAGAAATAGAGAATGAGAGACTGAAAAGCACAAATTTTACTTTACGTTTTAAACATTAAGAAGAGTGCTGAATAAAGACTAAATATCTAAATATGATTACGGCAGAAACTGAAATATCATGAATATTAAAAATAAAATCCCTTGGCCTAAGAAATATAACACACTTAAAAACAAATGTCAAAGAGATACTATGATAGTTTGTGCAAGGCCCCAGATTCTGACAGAACAACAAGAGGTAAGTCTCTAGAATGATATCCTTAAAATAGTAAGAGAATTCCCAGAATCTGACTTCAGGTTACTCAGTCATAAAGCATGGCCTAATAGAAAAAAATTAATATTAAAAATTTGAAAAAATTGAAAAATATTGGAAATATACAGCAAGGCCATCGTCAGCTATAAAACAAAAAGATAATACTTTAAGGGGATAATTCTAGGCCCACTTCTATCACCTTCACAACTTACAACAAAGCAGCTTGCACGAAATGGTGCAACACCAGCACGACATGATATGATCGTTTAGATAGGCAGGGTACTGTTCATACACATAGTATTTAAGCAAGGATCACTTCCAGGTCACTAAGGGAACTGCTCAATACACTAAGAGTTCATCTCTTTCAAGTGCTAGAAACCCTAACCAAACAAATGACTTATCACATAGTTACCACAATAAGGGAATACAGTGTTTTCTGTCAGCCAGCAGAGACTTCAACAACTAGAATAATCCCACTGATGTGTAATAGCAATGGAATGTATCATGTGTAATAGCAATGGAAAAATTGCATCATGACTTTGCACACTTCTGCAAATATAATTTTAACAATTGAATCAAAATCCAAGTCATGAATAGTTAAATCAGTCTCCTCTGAAAATCCATATATACTACAGGGTAGAAATTTATCAATTGCCATATTGTCTTGTAATGGTTGTAAAACAGACAATACAGCCATTACTGAAGCAAACATTTTAATGCAAACAATTGGAGACACATTTGTACACATAACCGGAGCATTCCTTTAAACAGCCAAACTGGTTACCTAATGCAAAGAAAATTACACATTCAAGTCATTTCATTTTTAAACCAGCATGTCATCAATTTGCAATCAAACCAAATTAGTCCATTGAAATGGAATCCACAGACAGTGAGTAGCTTCTTTTTGAGCAAAGGCTCCCCTGCTGTTCCCTGGCAATGCTTAGCATCCAAGGAGAATCGAAAAACAGCCAAAGCTTCTGCCATTCCTCTTCCCACCACAACTCCCCACCAACTATTGCTAAATTCCTCAATCATCTAAGGGAAATAACGAAAGTCTGATGAATTAATCACCCTTTGATCAAATGACTATTTTTTAAAACCCAGCACCAACCCTCATGATGACAAACTTAATTCTCTATACATGGATTTTCTTTTGATATCTTTCTAATCTTGCACTGAGAAAATTATCATAAACAACTATTGTAGAGCCACTGCCTCACAATGTCAGAAATCCAGGTTTTCCCTGTGACTGTGTGGATTTCCTCTGGGTGCTCTGGTTTCTTCCCACATCCTAAAGATGTGCAGGTTGGTAGATTAAACGGCCACTGTAAATTGCCCTTAACGTGTGGGTGAGTGATAGAATCTGGAAAAGTTTATGAGAATGTGGGGAGGACAAATCGGATTAGTGAAGGATTGATGCAAATGGGTGGCTGAGAGGCAGCATGGACTGCATGGGCTGAAGGGCCCATTTTCGTGCTGGATCTTTCTGTGACTTTAACATTATGATTGCACTTATTTCCCCATCTTTCCAATTATTCCTGAAAATATTAAAATGTTAAGGGAAAGGAATTTTAACTCAGTGACATTGATAAAATGTTTCCACTTTTACAAACTTACCCTTAAATTACCAAGATCAAGAACTAGTAAACTGGCAGATTTATCAAGAAAACCATTCTGTGGAACAATAATATAAGAAGCCATGAAGTTTATTTTCAAGTCCAGGACCTTCTGTGTCTCAATAATGTACATCAAACCTATAAACAACAGAAAATGAAGAGACCAGAGAAAATATTAAGTAATTATGAATTCTTGACTGAGAAGCTCATTCTAGCAAGTACCATACCCTAAACCCAAGAATTTTTATCCAGACAGAACGGTGAATATACTATTCTCCTGCGGTGTGAAATTTCTTGTTACATTGACTGTGCAACACTCAATCGCGTTGGTTTAAACTTAGCCCACTTACTCCAACCATAGCTGCCCAAAATTATCAGGCAACGAAACCAGCAAAGAAAGATTTGATTACTGCTAGGATGTGGATTATCTTTCAGGCAAGTACATCAGATTTGGAAAATAGGAGGCGCACAGACCAGAAACAGCATGATTCAGGCTGGGGATAGGAAGAGAGGAGAGAGTGGAGACTTAAAGTCAAGTTGGTCATAACCAGGGTAAACAAATGAGACCAGGCAAGGGAAATAAGAAGGGAATCTCGGAAGCAGCAGAGCTTTTCTTTTTCGTAAAAGGGGCTATAATGAGCTCCATGTTCAGTTAAATAAATTTCAAAAGCTTAATTTTTTAGTAACACTGGTCTCCTATGCATAATTAAATTTTATCATATATGGACTTCAACAGGCATTGGGCTCCTTATTTGCCTCTGCAAAGTGCTTGATACAAAGCAAAATAACAGGGAACACACCTTCCGTGTTGCTTCCTACTTCCATAAGGGCGCTTGGTAGACCAATTAAACCCCCCAAAAATGTCATGACTGAATTCATAACCCAATGAGTTTACGTTCATAAGATCTCCAACTGTTTGAAACAATAATAATTCACATATCATATAATATGTGGATGCCTATTTCATCTGCATCTTTGCCCTTCTGAATGTTACTCTCTTTAATTACTATATTTCTAGCTTCATGCCATCTGCAGTCTCTAAAATGTTGATACGCATACCAAAGTCCAGGTCAGAACACAGAACAATAGCTCCCCTCCTCCTACTTTTTGTTTCCCCAATTTTTATGCAATACTCCAAATTCTGTATTTTTTTTGTGATTACAAGCACTTTCTTCTTGCACACCAAAACTACTTCAATCAAGTTTCCTCAGCAAAATGTAAGCCAGATGAAAAAAATTATTGACACTTACCCGTCGCAGTTTTATCACGGAATTCCTCAAGCTTCATCAAAGTAGCTGACGTTAGCTCCTCCAGCTGCACATCACTGGGTGGTCGAAAAAAATCCACCAAACTGTTCACAGTTCTCTGTTGGAATGAATATATTAACTACAGTTATCCAAACACTTTTCTATTGAATTTAGAAGTAACGATAACATACCTGCTAGAATTGCAACAAGTATCTAATATAAACAAAAATCGCTGGAAACCTTCAACAAGTCAGGCAGCATCTGTGGAAAGAAAAACAAAGCTAACATTTAAAGTCAAAGACCTTTCGTTAACTCCATTTCTCTTTCCACAGATGCTGCCCAACTTGCTGAATGTTTCCAGCATTTCCCGTTTAATTTCAGATTTCCAGCATGGCTTTGATCAAATAATTACTCCAGGGAGTCAACACAGACACCATAAGCCAATAGACTCCTATTTCATTCCGTGTTTCCACTCCAGGATCACTTCTTTTCCCTAAACTAATCAGAAACTAAATGGTTTGCACAATTTACATAAATATTTTAAAATTATACTGTTCACTTTACTCACTGCATCATATACAATTTCGAGAGGACGTGACTCCACCCTCAGGCGCTGATCAGCTCTTTCATCCAATGGATTTGTTTCAAACATGATCTGGAGCAGAATATCTTCATTTTCAGTCATAACATTTCTTGAAGAAAGTAGTAATGGTCTGCGCATTTCCCGAGGCAGTCCTGTCACTTCGAGTGTACTTATTATTGCTTCAAATCTACAAAATCAAAGTGGCTCACAATGATAATATAACACAACTCTCACATTCACTGTCACCTCACAGTGCAACCTGTAACCATTAAAGCAACAGGAAACATTACAGCATTCACTTAATCTACAACTGTAATAATGTCAGTAACGAATAACTTCCTTATGTTTGTTAAGGGAGAATCTGCAAGATAGTTGCAAATGAAATGCACATTTATTTAGTTTTTGGACAGTAATATTAATTGGAAAAAAATACCAATCAGAACTTCAAAAGTTTCTTCGAGAGCAAGAGTTTCAGACAAACAATGCTGCAATGATTCTGATCAAAGTGACCAATGACATCCTGTATGATGTGACACAGGTAATCCACACTTCCTCAGTCTGTAAGCTCTATCACAAATGACTACATATCCCTCTTTAATAGCTTTCTACCATGAGAACACAGATAGTACCATAGATTAGAACTGAACTAAGTGACTATCTCATTGAGGCAAGATAAGCAATATTTATAGTTTCACTGGAATGTGGTGAACCCCAAATATCAATTCTACTATTTCTATTTATTATGCTTGGCAAAATTTCTTAAAATGACACAGCATTAGTTTCCACGTCTGTGAACAACATTTGACCCTTCCAACGTCTCCAAATTGTTGGACTGCTTGTCTACTTGTGTCATCACTTTCAGGAAACTATGTACTTGTACCCCTAGATCTACAACACTCTCCAGGGCTCCACCATTTATTGTGCAAGTCCTGCCCTGGTTTAACTTCCCAAAATGCAATAGCTTGCACTTGCCCAAGTTAAATTCCATCTGGCATTCCTTGGCCCATTTTCACCAGTTGATCTAGATCCAGTTGTAATGTTAGATAACCTTTTTCACTGTCCACTCTACCACTCATTTTGGTGTTATCTGCAAACTTACTAACCATGCCCACTACATTCTCATCCAGATCATTAATATAAATGACAAACAGTGGACCCAGCACTGATCCCTGCAGCACATCACTTGTCACAGGTCTCCAATCAGAAAAACTCTCCATGACCACCCTCTGCCTCCTACCACCAAGCCAATGACACGTGCAAGAGGCAGTGCCATTGCCGTTGTTGATGTAGCACAGAAAGAGTTGGGGAGTGGTGCCAGAGTAGGTTTGGAACAAGGACTGTTCCATGCAGCCATGAAAAGACAGGCTTAGCAAGGACCCATGACTACACTTTTGATTTGTAGAAAGTGAGAGGAATCAAAAGAGAAGTTGTACAGGACTGTTCTGTGGAACACCTGCACTCTGTTCACAACTTCTGGTTGCATATCACTTCAACTCCCCTTCCCATTACTTCACTGTCCTTGGCCTTTCCACTGCCAAGCTGAGGCCAAATGCAGACTAGAACAACACCTCATCTTCCACCTGGGTAGTCTACAATCCAATGACATGAACATTGAATTTTCCAACTTCAGGTAACCCACGCTCCTTGTGCTCCTTCCTCTCTCTTGATCCAACCAGGTCTCCCCCCACAACCCCCCCCCCCCCCAACCTGGTTCCATCTGCCTATCTCACACACATAGTTAACCTACTGGGTCTCCTATCCTCTCCCCCAGCTGGTTTCATCTACCCATCAACCCACACCCTCCTTATCTGGTACCACATGAGATTTCCTCCCTACTTATCAGATTCCTCTTGGGTCTTTACTTATCACTTTCCAGCCTCCATCTCCAGCCCCCTCCTCCCTGGCTCCATCTGCCCCTTCTTTACTTGTTCTTTTTATCTGTCTCTACCCATCATCCACCAGCTGCTGTCTCAAAACCACTCCCTCATCTGTGCGTCATCTTCTCCCCCTCCCCTCAACATGGTTCCACCCATCACCTGCCTCATCCCCTTATACTGGCCATTTCCCCTCTACAAACAGAGTCCTGATTGTCTTGACCAAAAGCATCGATTATTTCTTTCCCTCCGCAAATGCTGTGCAACAAATGCCGTTCCTCCAAGTTTGTTTTTTGATACAAAGCCATGTGGTTGAATTCTATTAAAATATTATGTAGAATCTAATGTTAAGCTTTTGTAACAGATGTGATAACCTACCCAGAATCTGAATGAAATGTTGCACGACAACATATTTAATATGTGAGCCATGAAAGCAGGATCTATCAAGAGGTTACTTTTGCATGGCTAAGATAGAAGCTATTGTCCTAAACAGTATATTATTCCACATTTTTTGTTTCAATTGTAGAGGAAAAAGCATGGAACTGTAACATTAACTGTTTGTCTCCATTACACTGCCTGAATTTAACTCCAGCACTTTTTTGCTTCCATTCAAATATTGAAACAACTTCAAATGAAAGGAAGTTATAAAAGTTGCAAAACTTACTTTATTGCTTGTGCTCCTGGCCTCTGGGTTACCTTTGTACTTAAGTCAATCACAGAAAATTTCATGATCTCTGGCTTGTCCTGCTCTTCTTTGATGGAAATGGACATACTCACTAGCTTCACAGAAAGTTTCACTGCTTCATACTGTGCAATTAATAAAAATCAGGAAAAAAGTTACTTACTGTACAACATAATTTCCAATTTCCAAACATTTAATTATAATAATGTATTTCATGGCACCTTTAGCTACAAGGCATATCACCACATTACAAAATGTTCAAATGGGCAAGGTTTTGAGGAGGATCCTAAAAGGGGTAGAGGAGGTTCATGAGGAATTCCAGAGCTTCAGGGCCAAGGGAGTGGTGGAAAATTAAAATTAAGGACAACAAAAGGCCAGAACATGTTATGCATAGATCTCGGAAGGTTGTGAGAATAGAGGAACTCAGAGACAAATGCTAGGCTTATGGATGGATTTGAAAACAAAGCTGAGAATGTTAAAAGTATGTTGCTAGACTCAGAACCAATATAATTCATAAGCGTGAGAATGATGGGTGAATTGGACAGTATAGAATAGGATAAGGGCAGCAGAGTATTATTCTATAAACAGCAAGGTGTATGTTGCCTTCTGCTGGGTTCAAGCTTACCATTCACAGTCATCTTCAAACGTGGAAAATATCTGCAACTCTCCCATATTTTCTTATGGCCTAAGAGGAGACCATTCAGCCCTTAGAGTCTCGGCCAGATCTCAGACCATCAATCCAATTCCCCAACTTATTTCCCCGCAAGCTATTCTCTCCCACATGCCTATCAACGTCCACCCTGATTCTTCTCTCACCCACCTAGGAGTAATTTGCAGTAGCCAATTAATCTACCAAGCAGCACATCTTTGGGATGCAAGGAAACCAGAGCACCTAAGGGGCACATGCAAACTCCATGGTGACAAAGAGGTCAGAATCAAATCAAAGTTGGTGGAGCTGCACAGTAGCATCACTACCAGTTGTGCCAAAGTGCCACCTAAAAAGGTAATTGGACATACTTGGCCTAATTTGCAAGGTTATGGAGTAAAGAATGAAATGTGAGAATAAACTGGACAGCTCTTCTTTAAAGCCAATACATCCAAGACAAGCTAACTGGCATCCCCTTCTGCTGTATAATCTGTCTCAAGAGGCCAAATGGATCCTTTTATTGGAGCTACAAAATGCCCGAATGTGAAGTGATTTCAAGAATCTCAAACTTTTGCACTGCTACCAAGATATTGTCCAGAAGATCACTATGTCTATTAGTCAATGCATCCCAAGCTCTTCAAAGAGTTTGCAATGGAGATAGCACCGTTAATTATTTTCCAAAAATTTCTTAGATTCTCAAACAGTTCCCACAGATTGGAAAAACGCACATGTAACCTCACAATTTAAGACAGGAAGGAAAATAACAAAATACAGACCATTTTAGCCTGATATCATTTGTAGGGAAAATACCACAATCTAAAAGGGCACTTAGAATAATAAGATTGGGCAGTCAATATGGATTTATGAGAAGGAAACCATATTTGACAAATCTATTAGAGTTTTCTAAAGTTGTAACTGGCAGCACAGATAAGGGGAACCTAGTGGATTGGTATATTTCTTCTTCAACAAGGAGCATATTTGTTCATCCATAAAAAGAGCACATGAAATGAAGCTGAGGATAATACAATGCTGTGGACTGAGAATTGATCAACGCAGAATAAATACTTTGGGAGGCTGCGAAGATGTTTGCAATCTATTTCAATAGGTTCAATGAGGGGATCAAGGGCAATATATTCAGGTTTCCTCATAATGGGCATTTACTATCGAAGGCAAGTTGAAGCAAAGATTATGGTGATTTAGCTTTGCCTCCATGACCAGGGGTGGGAGGAAAAGGAGCCATCCTTCACCAAGGAGATTAGAAAGGCAGGAGGAGGAGGATCTGTTCTCTCATATAGCAATCTCTTTGGCCACCGAGCCTCAGAATCTTACCTTCCAGATACACTGTTTCTTGGCTAGATTGAAGAGTTATTATACAAGTTAAAGTATTGCTACATTTGACTAACTGGCCCTCCTGAGCAGCCTCCTCCTTCTTCTCTAATCTTTGTGAAAGATGACTCCTGGTCATAGAGGCCAAGTCAAGCATTGCTTCATCACCCATGTCTTTGAGGAAAAAATATAGAAGACTTTACCTTAGTAGACCCAAAAAAATCCATTCCACGTCACTGTAGCTCTCAATTGACCCAAATGATTTATTCTCCAAGTGAATCTCTAATGAACTATTAATAATCCCATTCAAAAAGATAGGTGTGAGCTTTCTCCTGCTGCTGAGGCACAGTGCAGAATCACACCAGCATGGACTAGCTTGATAGGACATGTCAAATGTTCATTATACCACAACTAATATCACCCCACATATATGCCTGAAGCTAGGTGATTGGAAGATTCAATGCAATCTATTTGCTGTTTAGAAAACACATCAATTGCGACCAGCTGCACTTAAGTACAAATGTAGAACATCAACAAATTTCTAGGCTGAGATGTTTTTATTAAAATACAAAAACTTAGATTGTAGTTAGGCAAATGTACTTCTTTTGTGTGATGTCCCAAAAATCATATTCAATCCCAGCACCGAAGTTACATGTTGTGGCAACTCACCGTTTAGTCGGGCGAACCGGCTCGGCAGTCGGGTCGCGCGGCGTCGGAGCGACAAGGCCCAAGATGGCGGCGGGCCTCGTCTTTCCGAGCGACGGGGAGAACCCGCGTGCAGGGAAGTCTTGATGACGTAGGACTTACGTCATTGCTGGTTTCAGTGGGCGGGAACAGTCTCCCTTAAAGGGCCCGTGCAAGGCGGGAAAATAAACCACTTCTGTTTGACAATCCTCCGACTAGCGTCTTGTTTTATTTCGCGGTAGCAACCGCTACATTGGTGACCCCGACGGTCCAAACGGATTTTGGACCCGCGCAATGGCCGACAGCACAGCAGCCAACGCAGTGGCCCTCAAGCTGCCCACCTTTTGGTCACTTCAGCCCGGTGTCTGGTTTGACCAGGCCGAAGCACAATTCCACCTTCGGCAGATCACCTCCGACTCCACGAAGTACTACCATGTGGTTAGCTCTCTGGACCAAGAGACAGCTGCCCAGGTTGGAGACTTCATCCACTCGCCTCCGGAGGAAGATAAGTACCCAGCTTTCAAAGACCTTTTGATTCGGACCTTCGGCCTCTCCCGTCGTGAGCGTGCCGCCCGCCTGCTTCATCTGGACGGCCTGGGGGACAGATCCCCATCCACCCTAATGAATGAGATGCTGGCATTGGCCGAGGGACACAAGCTATGCCTGATGTTCGAACAGGCCTTCCTCGAACAGCTCCCCGATGACATCCACCTGTTGTTAGCTGACGCCGACTTCAGCAACCCCCGTGAGGTGGCTGCCCGGGTAGATGTCCTGTGGAGGGACAAGCGCGAGAGCGGCTCGTCCATCAGTCAAATCACCAGGCCGCGAGCCCAACGCCCACCTCGCCCGGCCCCAGCAACAGAGCAACCACACCCCAGGAACGCAGACGACGACACGGGTGACCAGCTGTGCTTCTACCATCAGAGGTGGGGTGCGGAGGCCCGTTGATGCCACCCACCCTGCAAGTTTCAGGGAAACGCCAGGGCCAGCCGCCGCTGATGGCTACAGCGGCTGGCCGCCGACAGAGCCTCCTCTTCGTTCAGGACAAGAAATCTGGACAGCATTTCCTCATTGATACTGGAGCGGAGGTCAATATTTTGCCCCCGACCGGCCGCGACACTCGTAACAGGCCACCCGGTCCTCTACTCAATGCCGCCAACGGTACAACGATACGGTCTTTTGGCACCCATACACTTCAATTACAATTTGGCGGCAGCCGTTTTACCTGGACCTTTACCCTTACCACGGTCGCCCGACCACTCCTAGGAGCTGATTTCTTTTGGGCCCACAACCTGTTAGTTGACCTGCGAGGGAAGCGGTTAGTCCACTCTAGCACCTTCCAGACCTATCCCCTGGGAGAAATCAGCACACCAGCCCCGCGCCTGGACTCCATTTCCCTTCCTGGCGATGATTTCGCCAAGCTCCTAGCCGAATTCCCATCAATTTTGGCACCTTCGTTTACGAATTCTAGGCCCAAACACAGGGTACGACACCACATCATTACTACAGGGCCACCCCTTCAGACCCGAGCACGACGATTACCTCCAGACAAGCTCCGCCTGGCAAAGGAAGAGTTCCGTCACATGGAGGAGCTGGGGATTGTTCGCAGGTCAGACAGCCCCTGGGCCTCCCCCCTGCACATGGTCCCCAAAGCCACCGGAGGGTGGAGGCCCTGCGGCGACTACCGCAGGCTGAATGACGCTACCACCCCAGACCGCTATCCCATCCCTCACATCCAGGACTTCGCAGCGAACTTACACGGGGCCCGCATCTTTTCCAAAGTGGACCTCGTTCGGGGATACCACCAAATCCCGGTCCATCCGGATGACGTCCCCAAGACTGCGATTATCACTCCATTCGGCCTGTTCGAATTCCTTCGGATGCCGTTCGGCCTTAAGAACGCCGCGCAGACCTTCCAGCGGCTGATGGATGCGGTAGGCCGAGACCTGGACTTCGTGTTCATTTACTTAGACAACATACTGATTGCCAGCCATAACCGCCAGGAACACCTTTCCCACCTCCGCCAGCTGTATTCCCGCCTCCGCGATTTCGGCCTCACGATCAACCCGACCAAGTGCCAATTCGGACTTGACTCTATCGATTTCCTCGGCCACAAAATCACCAGCGACGGGGCAACACCCCTACCCGCCAAGGTGGACGCTATCCGCCATTTTGCCTGCCCCGACACAGTCAAAGGCCTACAGGAATTCCTTGGGATGGTCAACTTTTACCATCGATTCATCCCTGCAGCAGCCCGTATCATGCACCCTCTGTTCTCGCTGCTGGCTGGTAAGGGCAAGGACATCACCTGGACTGACGAGGCTGCGGCTGCTTTCGTTAAGGCCAAAGACGCCCTGGCAGACGCCACGATGCTTGTACACCCCAGGACTGACGTCCCGACTGCCCTCACAGTAGATGCGTCCAACACCGCGGTGGGTGGGGTACTGGAACAGCTACTCGAAGGCCGCTGGCAACCCTTGGCATTTTTCAGCAAGCACCTTAGACCGCCCGAACTGAAGTACAGTGCTTTTGATCAGGAACTTCTAGCGCTGTATCTGGCGGTCCGGCATTTCCGATACTTTCTAGAAGGCAGGCCTTTCACCGCTTTCACCGATCATAAGCCTCTGTCCTTTGCCTTCTCCAAAGTCTCCGATCCCTGGTCAGCTCGTCAGCAGAGACATTTATCCTACATTTCCGAATTCACAACTGACATCCAACATGTCTCCAGAAAGGATAATGTCGTTGCTGATGCACTTTCCAGACCAACCATCCACAACCTATCCTTGGGTGTCGACTACACGGCCCTAGCTGACGCACAGCAAGCCGACGACGAACTGCCCAGCTACAGAACCGCAGTCTCGGGTCTGCAGCTCCGAGATTTCTTGGTTGGTCCAGGTCAGCGGACCCTACTTTGCGACGTTGCGACTGGTCAGCCCCGCCCTATAGTCCCTGCAGCCTGGCGGAGACACGTTTTTGACTCGGTACATGGGTTGACGCACCCGTCCATCAGATCTACTGTCCGACTGGTCGCCAGCAAGTTTGTCTGGCATGGCCTGCGCAAACAGGTCAGTGAGTGGGCCAGGACTTGTCCACACTGCCAGACGTCAAAAATCCAGCGACACACCAAGGTCCCACCACAGCAGTTCGAGCCTACCCGTAGGAGGTTCGACCACATACACGTCGACCTCGTGGGCCCTCTGCCGGTTTCAAGAGGAGCCCGGTACCTCCTTACCATCGTGGACCGGTTCACGAGGTGGCCTGAGGCAACCCCCCTCACTGACATCACAACTGATTCCTGCGCCCGGGCGCTGCTCACAACTTGGGTCTCACGTTTTGGTGTTCCGGCCCACATCACTTCAGACAGAGGCACCCAATTCACTTCCAGTTTCTGGGCTGCATTAGCGAACCTGCTAGGGACGCAGCTGCACACCACCACGGCCTACCATCCTCAATCAAACTGGTTGGTGGAACGTTTTCACCGCCATCTGAAATCAGCCTTGATGGCCCGCCTGAAGGGTCCTAACTGGGTTGACGAGCTGCCTTGGGTCCTGCTTGGCATACGCACTGCCCCCAAAGAAGACCTCCGCACTTCGTCAGCTGAGCTTGTGTACGGGGCGCCCATAGTTGTCCCCGGGGATTTCATACCTGCCCTTCGGGACCAAGGGGAACAACCCCCAGCAGTCCTACAAAGACTGCGCGAGAAGCTTGGCGACTTGGCCCCGATTCCCACCTCACGGCACGGTCAAGCCCCATCCTGCCAGCCCAAGGAACTACGGGACTGTAAGTTTGTTTTCGTTCACAGGGGCACACCTCGGGCGCCATTGCAACGACAATATGAGGGACCGTTCCGAGTCGTACGGAATAACGGATCCACCTTTATTTTGGACATTGGAGGCAGGGAACAGGTTTTCACGGTGGACCGCCTCAAACCGGCCCATTTGGATCTGCAACAACCTGTCGAGGTTGCAACGCCGCGACGCAGAGGCCGGCCCCGAGCGGCAGCTGGCACAGCCCACTGACCTTGGGGACTGTATCGCCGGTTCTGGGGGGGGTTGTGTGGCGACTCACCGTTTAGTCGGGTGAACCGGCTCGGCAGTCGGGTTGCGCAGCGTCGGAGCGACGAGGCCCAAGATGGCGGCGGGCCTCGTCTTTCCGAACGACGGGGAGAACCCGCGCATGGGAAAGTCTTGATGACGTAGGACTTATGTCATTGCCGGTTGTTTTGGGCGGGAACAGTCTCCCTTAAAGGGCCCGCGCAAGGCGGGAAAATAAACCACTTCTGTTCGACAATCCTCCGACTAGCGTCTTGTTTTATTTCGCGGTAGCAACCGCTACAATGTCATCATTTTCTCCATCATTGCATTAGCGGAATAGTCAAAGTTAAAGCAAACAAAAGGAGTTTTGTTTTACACCTTCTTTAAATAACCTTGTGAGAAAAGAGCAGGATATATTATAGGAAAATGTACAATTATCAAGTAAAAGGCCAATTGTGTTTTACGAAAGGTTCCTAAATCTGCAGTGATTGGGTAATTTCAGTATTATTTCTTTAAGTACCCCTTAGTTTCAGGAACTTTAGGAACTTGAATTCCTAACTATTATACATACTCTTTTTGGCATCGTAGGATCCACTGCAGCTTCGCTGTATCCAATTGCTGTATAGAGTTTAGACTTCTCTTCAGGTGTCATCAATAAATCAATTCCTGAGAATAAACATTTGAAAGAGTTATAAACACTGCATCATGTTATAAAATTGCTATTTCAGTAAAACAGGAATAAAGACTACACAATTTGACAGTTCTACTCTTCAATATATCAGTTCCATTCATGTCCTGAGGATTTCTGTGCATGCTTGCAGAAAAGGCCCGGATAACACTCAGATGTGGGCTGAGAAGTGACAAATAACACCAAAGAACAAGGTAATATCAATCTCTATAAACAAATTCCAGACACCTACCTTTGCCATTCAATGGTATCTTTTATATTACAGCTGCATTAGTGAAAATCTGCACTCCAGAAATAGGTGTCCCACATACCAAGCTGATCCATAGTACAATTAAAATGCTATGTAAAATTGCACTGGTGTATTATCTACACAAAAAGAGCAGGGCAAATTCAATTTGGTGAATTAACACCCAGTCTATTCTCAAAGTCACAAAAGGTAGTATCAAGTGTTATCAAGCAGAACTTATTCTCCAATAACCTGATCATCAGTGACCAGTTTATTGAGTTTCACCAGAACTACCTTGGTCCAGACCTCATCACACACTTGATCCAAACATTACCAAAAAGCTAAATTCCAGAGGTGAGAGTGACTGGCCTTGATGTCAAGGCAGCATTTGACAGGATGACATTTAGGAACCCTGGTAAAACTGAAATTAATGGGCATCAAGTGAAAACACTCCGATGGCTGGAGACATTTCACACAGATGATGGCTTTTATCATTGTTGGTTAATCATCCCAGCCCCAAGACATAATTGAAGAAGTGTCCTTGGCCCAACCATCTTCAACTACTTCAATAATTTTGCTTTGTTCACGGGGTCACAAATGAATATGTTCACTGATAATTGCACAATGCTGAATTCCATTTGCACCTCCTCAGCAAATGAAGCAACCTATGTTTGCAATTCAGAAAGGCAACATTCAGATGCATGGTTAAGATGCACGGTTAAGATGCACGAGGTCCACAGTAACTTGGTAGTTTGTGTTCAGAATTAGCTTGCCCATAGAAGACAGAGGGTAGTGGTGGAAAGGTATTATTCTGGCTGGAGGTCTGTGACCAGTGGTGTTCTGCAGGGATCAGTGCTGGGCCTCTATTGTTTGTGATATATATATATATATAAAAATGACTTGGATGAAAATGTAGATGGGTGGGTTAGTAAGTTGGCACAAAAATTTGTGGAGTTGTGTATGGTGTAGAGGGCTGTCCTAGAATACAGCAGAATATAGATCAGTTACAGATGTGGATGGAGAAATGGCAGATGGAGTTCAAAGTGTGAGGTGTTGCATTTTGGGAGGTCAATAGCAAGAACAAAATATACAGTTAATGGAAGGACCCTTAATGTACAGAGGGATCTTGGGGCCCAAGTCCATAGCCCCCTGAAATTTGTGGAGTTGTGTATGGTGTAGAGGGCTGTCCTAGAATACAGCAGAATATAGATCAGTTACAGATGTGGATGGAGAAATGGCAGATGGAGTTCAAAGTGTGAGGTGTTGCATTTTGGGAGGTCAATAGCAAGAACAAAATATACAGTTAATGGAAGGACCCTTAATGTACAGAGGGATCTTGGGGCCCAAGTCCATAGCCCCCTGAAAGTGGCCACACAAGTAGATCGGCTGGTAAAGGCAGCATATGGCACACTTGCCTTCATTGGTCAGGGCACTGAGTACAAGAGCCAGGAAGTAATGTTGAAGTCATATGAAACTTTGGTTAGGCTACACTTAAGAGTATTGTGTACAATTCTTACTGCCCCATTACAGGAAGGATGTGGAGGCTTTGGAAAGGGTGCAGAAGAGGTTTACCAGGATGCTGCCTGGATTAGAGGGTATGAGCTATAAGGAGATGTTAGAAAAACTTGGGATGTTTTCCTTGAAGCGTCAGAGACTGAGGGGAGACCTGATAGAAATTTTATAAAATGATGACAGGCATAGATAGGGAAGACTGTCAGAATCTCTTTCCCAGGATAGAAAAGTCAATTACTGGAGGATATGCATTTAAGGTGATGGGGAGAAGTTTAAAGGAGAGGTGCAGGGCAAGTTTTTTTTAAAACAGCGTAGTAGGTTCTTGTAACAGGCTACCAAGGGTAGTGGTGGAAGCAGATACAATAGTGGCATTTAAGAGGCTATTAGACACACAAATATGCACGGAATGGAGGGATATAGATCACGTATAGGTAGAAGAGACTTAGTTTACTTCGGCATTGTGTTCCACACAGGCATTGTGGGCCTAAGGGCCTGTTATGCTGTACTGTTCTATGTTCTATTCAGGAATAGGCTTGTAAGTGGCAAGTAAAATTTGCACCATAGAAGTGCCAGCAATGACCATCTCCATCAAGATAGTCTAACCACCTCCCCTCGACATTTAATTGAATTACAATCACCAAGTCCACCACCAATATCCTGGGGGTTATCATTGATCAGAAACTCAAATGGACTAATGAAACAAATACCATGGCTACAACATTAAGTCAATGGCTGGGTTTCTGCAAGAACAACTTGCCTAACATCAAAAGCTTTTTCACCATCTTTAATCATGAGCCTGATGTAATACTCTTCCCTTGAATAGGTACAGCTCCAACAATACTCAAAACCTCAACACCATTCAGAACAAAGCAGACCAGTTGAATGGCACCATCAAATTACCATAAACATGCTTTCTTTACACTACCAGCACACAATGGCTACATTGTGTAACATCTACAAAATTCAATGCAATTACTCACCTAAGCCATTCAGACATCACCTCCCAAGCCTATGAAACCTAACTACCAAGAACATGAGCAGCAGGCACAAGGGAATACCAATGCCTGCAAAGTCCCCTCCAAGTGGCACACTATTTATTTGAAATTATTTTGCAGGTCCTTCATCATCACTGGATCTAAATTTTGTATTACCTACCCAACAGCACGAGTACCTTCATCATATTTCAAAAGTAGTTTCTCCATGTTGGAAGATGACTCAACATGAGGGGACTAGACTGGCTCTTCTGCAGCCATAGAAACCATAGAAAAACTACAGCACAGAAAACAGGCCATTCGGCCCTTCTAGTCTGTGCCGAAACATTATTCAGCTAGTCTCATTTACCTGCCCCCAGCCCATACCCTTCCAGACCTCTCTTGTCCATGTATCTATCCAACTTACTCTTAAAAGCTAAGAGCGAGCCCACATTTACCACATCAGATGGCAGCCCATTCCACACTCCCATAGACACAAATCCAGAGTATTGTGCTGCCTCGCCAGTGCCAGGGGCAAGGTATCACAGAACAATTGTAGGGTGTTCTGATGTAATGGGGGCTGGATAAATAGCCAAAGGTCATGCTTCATATTTGTATTAATAACATACAGTAGGTTAAAAAAGAGAGGATGACATCCTACAGACACAAGACTGCAGATGCTGGAATCTGGAGCAACAAACTATCTGCTGGAGGAACTCAGCAGATTGAGGTCTGTCTCTCTGTGTCTAGGAAAGAGGAGTAACTGTCAATATTTCAGGTCAAAACTCATCCTGCAAATTGAATTTAGGGAGCTAGGCAGGAGATTAAGGAGCAAAAACTGTAAGACTGTAAACTCTATGATGCTAGTGCATATGGAAAAAGAGGATAAGTGACTTATGAAAAAGAGGATAAGTGTGGCTTAAAGGGATGGTGAAGGAAAGAAGAAGGAGAAGGAGGTGGAGAAGGCATAGATACAGGTCGTATACAGAAAGAAAACTAAATCAGTCCAGAAATTGATGTGATAAAGCACAAGGAAGGAAGGAACGCAAGACTAAATTGCACCTACTTTAATGCAGATTCTGAATAGTAAGGCATCTGATTTTTGATCAGCATGTGGGATTATGATATTGTGCTATCACAGAAACATGGCTGAAAGGAGAGCAGGAATAGCAATTCATCTTTCTCAGTACAGAATCTCCAGTCATGACAGCGGGAATGTAAAAGAGGTGGTAGCATAGCAATACTGATGAAAGCGTCCACCACTACAGTAATAAGGAGAATATCCTTGAAAGCTTTTAAATGAGGCCACCTGCATAGAGCTTAAAAAGCCAAAAGATTTGCTGTTGGAATACTGTGCGTCTCCAACTAGGCAGGAGATAGAGCAAATAATGCAGACAAATCACAATGAGAGACAAAAGTAACAGGATTATATTGGTATAAACTAACTGGGAATGCCTTTGAGTGAAAAGACTTAGCAGAATTGAAATTTTTGAAGTGCATCCAAGAGAGCATTTTGAACCACTATTACAGAAGGGCAGTACTGAACCTAATCTTAAAGAATATGGTGGGCATGTTATTGAGGTGGCAGCATTTTGGAGATAGCACTCAAGTGTTATGGGAGTTGTGGAAAAGAATTTCAGGACCATCCTTATTAAAGTCCTGCATTAAGGGAAGGCAGATTACAATATCCTAAAACAGGACCTGGCAAAAATAGATTGGGAGCAGCTTCTTTCAGACAAATCTATACCAAAGAAGTGGGAATCATCTCAAAGTGAAAAATTTTGAAGGCCAATGTGTTCCTGTAAGGGTGAAAATTAAGGACAACAAGTACAAAGAACAGAGGGTTGGATAAAAGAAGCACATGTCAGGTAGAGAGAAATGAAAACAGCTAGGCCCTTCGGGATTATTGAAAGTGTGTTTTTGGAAGGGGAGGGGTGGGGACAAAGAAATTAGGGGGACAAAGAAATTAGGGGGACAAGTCACCATTTACAAAAAAAAAAGTTGGCGATATTAGATGTCTTGGTGGCTTAATGTTGGATTATTCTCCAGTGTGATGAGATCTTCCCAGGCTGCCATGGAAGGTAAGGGAACAATATGCTGGAGGTCAGACAGATTTTTAAATCTTCACTGGCCACAGGTGAGGTGCCAGATAACTGAAGGACAGCAAATGAGATGCCTTAATTTATGGATAATCCAGGTAATTACAGGCATGCTAATCTAATGTTAATGCTAGGGATTTTCTTTCCAAAAACTTTCAAGGGACGAGATTAACGTACACTTGGAAACGTAGGGATTAATCAAAGATAGGCATGGTGCTGTTATGGGGGAATCCCGCCTGACCAATTTGAATGACTTTTTGTTTGAAGAAGTAATAAAATTCATTGCAAAAGGCAGTAGAGTTGATGTAGTTGACATGAACTTTACTAAAGCCTTTAAATAAGGTCCCTCATGGGTGACCGATCCAGAAGATTAGAGTTCATGGAATCCAAGTAAAGTTGGATCCAAATTGGCTTAGTAATAGGAGACAGAGGGCAATGATGGAGGGTTACTTTTATGATTAGAAACCTCTGACCAGTGTTGTACCACAGGGATCAGTGCTAGGACTCTGTTTGTTATATATAATAATGATTTTGATGTGAATGTAGGAGGTATGATTAGTAAGTCTGCAGATGACACAAAAATCAGTGAGTTTGTTGATAGGAAGATAGTCTGGGTTACAGAAATGCTTCTGATCAGTTGGTAAAATGAGCAGATGGAATTTAATCCTGACGAGTCAGAGGTGATGCACTTTGGAAGGACTAATAAGGATGGGACATGCACAATGAATGGTTGGGCCCAAGGGAGTATTGAGGGACAAAGGGATCAGTGTACCTGTCCAAGGATCCCTGACATGGCAATACGGGAAGATGAGGTGAAGGTGGCATACAGGATACTTGCCTTCATTAGCCAGGGCCTAGAGCTGGGAGGTTACGATGCAACATTATAACACACTGGTTATGCCACAGCTGAAATACTGTGACCAATTCTGGTTGCCACACAATGGAAAGGATGTGATTGTATTGGAGAGGGTGCAGAGGAGATACACCAGGGTAATGCCTGGGATACAGCATTTCAGTTATGAGACAACACTGAATAAATTGGGTTTGTTTTCCTTGGAGTGGAGAAGGATGAAGGAGGGACTTGGATAAGTGCAAAATTATGAGAGCTACAGACAGGATAGATTCCAAGAAATGTTTCCCCTTAGCAGGGGTGTTCAAAATCAGAAGGCCCAGGTAAGGGGTTTAGAGGGAATCAGAGAAACTTTTTCATCTAGACAGTGGTTGGAATCTGGAATACTGCCTAAAGTGGTGGAGAGAGCAGGTAATCTCACAATATTCAAGTATCTAAATCACTTGGATCATCAAGATACGGAAGACTATGGACCAGATGTTGGTAAATGGGATTACGCGGGTGGGTACCTGAGAGTTGGCATGGACATGGGTGGACCAATAGGCCAGTTTATGTGCTGTATGACTATGACTGCAGTGGTTCGAGGCAGCAGATTATCACCATTTTCTTGTGGGTGATTAGGAATGAATAATCAAAGCTGGCCATACCAGCAATAATGCCCAGAACCCAAAAAAATGACCAACTTTTTGTTTTAATGGGATTATCACCAATATCCAGGAAGTTCACCATTAATCAGAAAACCAAAAATCAGACACAAAGCTGGTAATCTGAAATAAGAACAGGAGATGCTGAAATACTTAGGAGATCAGACAGGATTTGTGGAAGGAGTAACATACTTAATGTTTTAGGTTGAAAACCCTTCAGAATTGGGAAGAGATAAAAATTCTTTAGTTTTAAGTTTTAGAAGTGTGGGGAGCGATGGACAGCACAACAGGAAAGAGGGTTTATGGAGGCAGTTAGATGGTGATTATGCTTTTTTATCTGTACTAATGGGAAAAAAAACTGAGCCAGTATCACAGATGGATGATTTATAGCAGAAATGGTCTGTTCTGATCCAGAGAGAGGAGGCAGGCTACCAACATTTTCTGTTCTTGTGCCACTAATCAGAAAGTCAGCTGGTCCAGTGGTTATATGGGCCCGTCAGAGGGTGGGTATCCTACATCGTGAATCATCTGCCTATATCCAAAGTCTTTCTACCACTACAAGACAAGTCCACAGCATGATGAAATATGCTTTATTTGCCTTCATGAGTGCAGTCCTAAAAAAGTCATGGAGCAACTGAATGATTGATATCCACTCTACAAGTAGCACAGTGGCTTCAGGTTGTTATATCTATCAAATGCACAGCATTCACCCACCTCAGCTACTCAAACAGTACCTCTGAAACCCATAACCTCTGCCACCAAGGACAAGGGCAGCAGGCATATAGGAAGACCACCAGCTGTAGGTTTCTCTGAAGGTTACATACCCAATAGCATTAGCAGACTACCTTGAGAAAGGACTTCAGCAGTTCGAGCTGACTTACTACCATTTTCTGAAGTACAAGACTACTGCCTTTGCAAGTGATAATCCACATCCAGAAATTCAATAATGCTCACAGAAATTAAAGTTCTGTAGGTGTACATTATACATGAAGTAAACCACAGTGCAAACAATTTTAAAATCAAGCAAGCAAAAATACAAATTTAATTGCTGACAATGGGGGCTATTTCAATAGCCTTGCTAATTATCCTGATCTAGGATTAAACTATCATTGGGCCCATGGAATTCAGTTTTCTAAAGACATATTAGCACAATGTGATACCTTTGACACTTTCCAGGGTATTTGACCTGGACACAGGCAGTATAGCATGGGTGGATATTATTTACTTGACCCCAAACTGAAGCTTTGACAACCATTAACAGCAGGCTGTTTGATTATAGTATTGAATGGATAGACTTTCCCTCCAGTCCCTCAGCTTTAGAAATGTCGTGGTTTGCTTAAGAGCAACCTATTCATTTTAACTTAGTTGTGTGCTATAATAACTTATGTGCTATGATAATTTGATAATTATTTTATAAAAATTATTTCAAAACAGCAAGGTATTGCTGGGTGGGGCAATGGGCTGTGTTCTGGAGCTTGGTTTATTCTCACAACCCATGTTGTCTTGCAGATGGGCCACAAAGTGGAGGCTTCCAGCATGGCCCTTTCCATGTGTAGCACCAGAATCAAGGGTAGGCATAGGTTTAGCACAGGAGCTTACTAATAGGTAGCAGGTCAATTTAAACATAATTTAACCTAATAAGAACTCCAATTGTGTGGCATTGCTCGTGAAGCTGAATTCAACTATGAAAAAGCCATCAGTCTGGCATTCCTCAACAGACTGCAACATTATTGTTCAAGATTAATTAAGAGCTAACTGTACTTGTGATACATCATCACGTCAGCAGATCAGAGTTTTAACTGCCTTTGTAAGCTACATGTTTCAGAAGTCTTCTTCACCCTCATCATGCTCAACATTTCCACATGCTTAATGGGTTTTCTCAGTGATGCAAGACAAGGCAAGCAGAAGCATTTCCTTTCCATCCCTATTCACAGATGAGTATGTATGGCATGATCAACAACAATTTTGTTTTTTTTTAAATATATAACTTATCATACACTCCAGTCCCAAGAAAGGTTTAAAATGTTTATGTTCTTCTCGCAATTTTGGAAGGATGTTCAATTTTCTTAAGCATATCACCTTCACAGTGAACATTATTAAGCTATAAAAAAAAGACAAAGATGTCCAAAGATGTTCTAGGGTCCAGGAGGCAAATAGATGGGTGACTGTGAGGGGAGAGAAAGAGAAAGGGAACAGGTAGACAGAGCAGAGGACCCCAGAGGCTGTTCCACTCAAAAACAGGTATTCCACTATGGTTGCTGTTGAGGGGGATGACCTGCAGGGATCAAGCGGCAGTTGCCAGGTCTCTGGCACTGGGACTGGTCCTGCTGCTCAGAAGGGAAGGGAGGAGAAGAGGAGGGCAATAATGATAGGGGACTCGATAGTCAGGGGAACAGACAGGAGGTTCTGTGGACGTGAGTGAGAATCCCAGATGGTATGTTGCCTCCCAGGTGCCAGGGTCCAGGATGTCTCTGATCAGGTCCACAGCATTCTTGTGCGGGAGGGAAAGCAGCCAGAAGTCATGGTACATGTTGGTACCAATGACATAGGTAGAAAGAGGGATGAGGTCCTGAAAAGTGAGTTTAGGGAGCTAGGCAGAAGGCTGAAGAACAGGACCTCAAAAAGGTAGCAATCTCAGGATTGCTGCCACGTGATAGTGAAGGTAAGAATAAAAGGAGATGGCAGATGAATGCGCGGCTGAGGAGTTGGTGAGGGGGCAAGGTCTTAGATTTTTTGGATCATTGGGATCTCTTCTGGGGAAGGTGGGACCTGTACAGATTGGATTACACCTGAACTTGAGGGGGACCAATATCCTTGCAGGCAGGTTTGCTAGTGTGGTTCGGCAGGGTTTAAACTAGTTTTCAAGGGGGATGGGAACCAGAGGGATAGGTCAGTGGAAGAAGTCCATGGAGTAAAGCCAGATCTAACATATAGAGAGGCTTTGAGGAAGGAGGAGCAGAGTATAAGGTATAAAAGTAGTAAGGTGGATGGGCTAAATTACATTTACTTAAATACAAGAAGCATCAGGAATAAGGGTGATGAACTGAGAGCTTGGATAAATACATGGAACTATGATATTGTGGTTCCTGCAGAGACTTGGCTGTCACCAGGGCAGGAATGGACACTAAATATTCCCAGATTTCAGTGTTTTAAGGGATGGGGGGGGGGGGGGGGAGGAGGGGTGGTGTTACTGGTCAGGGATACTATTACAGTTGCAGAAAGGGTGGATAATGTAGCAGGATCCTCTCTAGAGTCAGTATGGGTGGAAGTTAGGAACAAGAAATGAGCAGTTAACTCTACTGGGAGTATTCTTATAGGCCCCCTGGTAGCAGCAAGGATACTGAGGAGCAGCTCAGGAGGCAGATTTTGGAAAGGTGCAAAAATAACAGGGTTGTTATCATGGGAGACTTCAACTTCCCAAATATTGATTGGCACCTGCTTAGTACCAAAAGTTTAGACGGGGCAGAGTTTGTTAAATGTGTCCAGGACGGATTCCTGTCACAGTATGTTGACAGGCCAACTAGAGGGAATGCCATATTAGATCTAGTATTAGGTAACGAACCTGGTCAGGTGACAGATCTCTCAGTGGGGGAGCATTTGGGGGACAGCGACCACCACTCCCTAACCTTTAGCATTGTCATGGACAAGGATAGGAGCAGAGAGGACAGGAAAATATTTAATCGGGGAAGAGCAAATTATCAGGCTATAATGCTAGAACTTGCGAGTGTGAATTGGGATGACATTTTTGAAGGGAAATGTACTATGGAGATGTGGTTGTTGTTCAGGGATCTCTTGCAGGATGTTAGGGATAAATTTGTCCTGGTGAGACAAAGAAAGAAAGAATGGCAGGGTGAAGGAACCATGGTTGACAAGAGAGGTGGAACATCTAGTTAGGAGGAAGAAGGCAGCATACATAAGGTTTAGGCAGCAAGGATCAGATAGGTCTCTTGAGGAATATAGGGTAGCAAGAAAGGAACTTAAGAAGGGGCTGAGGAGAGCAAAAAGGTGACATGAAAAAGCCTTGGCGAGTAGGGTTAAGGAAAACCCCAAGGCATTTTTCACTTATGTGAAGAGCAGATGTGACAGGAGTAAATGTAGGACCGATTAGGGATAAAGATGGGAAGATGTGCCTGGAAGGTGTGGAAGTGGGTGAGGTCCTCAATGAATACTTCTCTTCAGTCTTCACCAAGGAGAAGGGCCTTGATGACGCTGAGGACAGTGTTGGTAAGGTTAATGTTCTAGAGCATGTTGATATCAAGAGAGGATGTGTTGGAGCTGTTAGAAAATATTAGGACAAATAAGTCCCCGGGGCCTGATGGAATATTCCCCAGGCTGCTCCACGAGGTGAGGGAGGAGATTGCTGAGCCTTTGGCTAGGATCTTTGAGTCCTCGTTGTCCACGGGAATGGTACCGGAGGATTGGAGGGTGGCAAATGTTGTCCCCTTATTCAAAAAAGGTAGTACGAATAGTCCAGGGAATTACAGACCAGTGAGCCTTACGTCTGTGGTGGGCAAGCTGTTGGAAAGGATCTTAGAGATAGGAGCTATGGGCATTTAGAGAATCATGGTCTGATCAGAGACAGCCAGCATGGCTTTGTGAAGGGCAGATCATGCCTCACAAGCCTGATAGTGTTCTTTGAGGAGGTGACCAGACAGATTTGTGAGGGTAATGCAGTAGATGTGGTCTACATGGATTTTAGTAAAGCATTTGATAAGGTTCCACGTGGTAGGCTTCTTCAGACAGTCAGAAGGCATGGGATCCAGGGAGGCTTGGCTGTGTGGATTCAGAATTGGCTTGCCTGTAGAAAGCAGAGGATTGTGGTGGAGGGACTGCATTCAGATTGGAGGGCTGTGACCCACAAGGATCAGTTCTGGGACCTCTGCTTTTCGTGATTTTTGTTAATGACTTGGATGAAGGGGTAGAAGGGTGGGTTGGCAAGTTTACAGATGACACAAAGGTTGGTAGTGTTGTGGATGGTGTAGAGGATTGTCAAAGATTGCAGAGGGACATTGACAGGATGCAGAGCTGGGCTGAGAAGTGGCAGATGGAGTTCAATCCGGAGAAGTGCGAGGTGGTACACTTTGGAAGGACAAACTCCAAGGCAGAGTAGAAAGTTAATGGCAGGATTGTTGGTAGTGTGGAGGAGCAGAGGGATCTGGGGGTCCATATCCACAGATCCCTGAAAGTGGCCTCACAGGTGGATAGGGTAGTTAAGAAAGCTTATGGGGTGTTAGCTTTCATAAGTCGACGGATCAAGTTTCAGGGCCGCAAGGTAATGATGCAGCTCTATAAAACTCTGGTTAGACCACACTTGGAGTACTGTGTCCAGTTCTGGTCGCCTCATTATAGGAAGGATGTGGAAGCGTTGGAAAGGGTGCAGAGGAAATTTACCAGGATGCTGCCTGGTTAAGAGAGTATGCATTATGAGGAGAGACTAAGGGAGCTAGGGATTTACTCTTTGGAGAGAAGGAGGATGAGAGGAGACATGATAGAGGTGTGCAAAATATTAAGAGTGGACAGCCAGCACCTCTTTCCCAGGGCTCCAATGCTCAACACAAGAGGGCATGGCTTTGAAGTAATGGATGGGAAGTTCAAGGGAGATATCAGAGGAAGGTTTTTTTTTTACCCAGAGAGTGGTTGGTGCATGGAATGCGCTGCCTGGGGCGGTGGTGGAGGCAGGTACATTGGTCAAATTCAAGAGATTACCAGATAAGCATATGGCGGAATCTAAAATAGAGGGATACGTGGGAGGAAGGGGTTAGACAGTCTTAGGCAAGGTTTAAAGGTCGGCACAACACTGTGGGCCGAAGGGCCTGTAATGTGCTGTACTGTTCTATGATTCTATGTTCTATGTATTTAAAGAAACAAAATCATATCAAAGAGAATGACAAAAAACAAACTATTATGGATGCTGTAATTCAAAAATAAAAAATTCCAGAAATAATTGCAGGTAAGATAACATCTGCTAAGTTAGAAATAAGTAATATTTAAGGATGATGAACCTTTAGCAGAACTGGGAGTTTTTAACTTTATGAACAAGTAAGGAAATAAGCAGAAAAGGTCAGGGAAGAGGAAGAACAAAGGTTTGATGAAATAAATCGAGAAACCAAGATGCTATCCTTGAAAATCTAAAAAACTGCAATACTGGAAATCTAAAGAAAAACAGAAAACGTTGGACGAAGGTCTCCGACGATGAAACTGCATTATGAACTCTGAATACAGCAGATCAAATTGAATGATGTACAAGTAAATTGCTGTTTCACCTGGCAAGATCATTAATATGTGCAAGGAGAGGAAATGTTAGGACCATAATTCTATCACCTACAGTTGCATTAAAAAAATGAACAGGCGTTATTTGTGGCACAAGAAAGGACTGGATCATCCCTTCAAAATACTGAAATGGAGAGCAGCTGGTAGGTTTGTTCTTTACTCAAGGTGGCATAGGATATGAAAAGTAGTAGGATACAAGGCGAGGTTAAGGGAGGCTTTATATTTTGGGAGGAAGGAGGAGAGAATGAGCAGAAACACAAGAAAAAGGACACACGATCTTGGGCACCATTAACCACTGAGATGGAGAATCAACCACTAACTTCATAGGCAAAGATGCAATAGACAAAATAATCAAAGAGGATACTCATATTAAAAGAACATTCATATCAGAAGTATATGCCTTACACCCCACCCAACACTTTTCATGCCCTTCACCCACTGCTCCCAGGCTTTCTTGCCTCACCTCTTAGCTCAGACTTCTACAGAGTTCAACATCTCACAAAACCAACAAATCCATTTACCATCAGCATTTTTATATATCACATTTAAATTAAGAATGCTTTGAACAAGGAAAATTAAAATTTTGTACCAGATTTTGAATCACGTGGTTTCTCTTCTTTGCCTCCTGCCCAGCTCCAAGCCCAAGCAAACCATCCTCCAGAGTTATCTTCCTCAACCTTTGCACCAGGTCTGTAAATCTTATACCCTGCTTTCATTGCCTAGAAAATTTAATAACTTTTATTTAAAATTGCTGTACACAAAGCAGCAAGTTTTACACTTATCGATACTGCTTTGCTGATCAACTATGCAAAGCAGATTTAATAATATTTTTTAAAAAGTGAAACAATTACATTTCTATATTTAAATGTATAATTTATTAAATTACTTTTCTCTTATCAAAAAGAGAACCATTTTTCATATTGGAGATCAATTTAGATCTCAAATACCTCCACTTCTGCCTGTTGTCTTGCGAGTGTAATATTGAACAAATCAAGCTCCCTTTCAAGTTCCTGTAAGGAAAAATATTGCAGCAGTTCAGGATATTAACATTAGGTTTTTCATGATAAACACAACAATCTACAGACTTCTTATAGCTTAGGGGCACAAAAAAAAAAGCTGCTGGAGGAACTCAGCAGGTCAGGCAGCATCTGTAGAGGGAAATGGACAGTTGGCGTTTTGGGTCTTGTGTCTCCATATCTTGTGGCTTATTTACTGATGGCTTCAAAAGTAATTATGATAAAAAAAAATCCCAATTCCTCTAACACATTCAACAGTCGCAAATCAGGACATGGTGTAAATATGCTGGGTCCCGGCAAGAAACATACCCGAACTCTATCCAAAACAGTACTAGAAGAGTATATGTACTTACACCAATTATCATTTGCAAGAATGATGAAAATAGATTCAATAAGAACTTCAGGAAGCTAATAAATAAATGGAAGGGGGAAAACAAAAAAACCATGGGTTAAGGGTAGTCCTCAAAAAGCCAGCACAGGTACAATGTGCCAAATGGCTTTCAGTGTTCTCACATTCTATATACAATCAAGCATCAAAGCCAATGTTCCTAGAAGTGCATGTGTATAAGGACATTAATTCAGAAGTGCACTGGGCTCAAATGCAATACTATATTCAAACAACCTGTTATAATAGTTGTCAAAGCTTCACTTTTGGGTCAAATAAATAATATCACAGCATAATTAATGTGGGCATAGATGGGTTTATCTGAACACTTACAATGGGTGCTCAGACTGTATATTTCCTGATCCACAGATTTCAGTTGGAAAACAAAAGAGAATCATGTTTGTGTTGATTTACTGTAATGTGCCATATCCAAATTCAACCTAATAAACTTATTTTCTAAGAATATTAAATATCAACAGTCACACAACCTCAAGTGTGCTGATAAGTTCTTCATCTGGTTTCTTGGATGTAATTCTTGATTTATAGAGCTTTCTGTAGTTTTTGATTTTTTGCCTGTGCATTTGAATGTGCTTCCATGACCACCCTTCAAGTCGAGGCTTTATGTTCTCTTTCAATATGCTATTTATAGCATATGCCCACCTAAGAAAGACAAAAGCAATACAAGAATAAACATTTTAAAAAAATAAAAGGAAGCTGGCATCTCTTCTGTACCACCATGTTAAATTTCAGATTATATCTCAAAAAATTACACCATAACAAAGATATTCCAAGACAACTAAACAGCATTGATAATACTAATATTTTATGTACGTTGTCTCTCGAGCAAAGATATTTGCCGAGAATTTAGACTGCCAAGCAAATATTTTTGTGCATTGAGAGACACAATTTCTTTTAATAAGGAATTTTAAAATGAAAATCAGTAACTTGGAACATAATTGCAAAGTCAACAATTGTCATTTTGGTTCCCTGCTGTACGAAGGACCCCAATGTGTGGAGTTATATCCAATAGTGTATAACAAACTTATGGATACCACTTATAGGATCTGCCTCCAGAAGAAACAAGCTTGCACAGCAGCTTGTGACAGCTTTAATACAATTTAGAGATGAGCTCCCAGGAGCAGGATTCAAAGCCAGTAATGGGAACATCAGTTTTAATGGCTCCTTCAAGCCCCAACCCTGCCATCCAAATCCCCAGGGTCACAATCCCAACCCACCAAATTCAACCCTCATCCAAACAGACATTAATCTCCCCCTCCACCACATTTGATCTGCTGCCCATTGATTACTCAAGCAGACAACCCGAACTATCAAACTCCCAGCCAGTACTGCAGGCCATCCACTCCTTTTCTTTTCTCTTCTGCCACCAATACCAATCACCCATTTTCCCACCATCACTGATCAGCAGCAATTGACAATTAAACTAAAGCAGCCCATAATCCTCCAGTTCTCCCCATGCCAGCTGCTGGTCCCAGAGCACCAGATTTCCTTGAATGATCTATATGGCACAGCATACAAATGGAAGGCCTTCAACTAACATCGCACCCCACCCCAACCTAACCTAATGCCCTCTCACCACCTTACCCCAACCAGCAAGAAAAGATAGTTTTATTGGTGCCATATGCTAAGGCCTTGGGCATCACTAACATTTCAGAAGGCAAGCCCATGGTAGAAAAGATTGCTGACAATACTGTGCAGCAACCCTTCAATGTGTCTCTGCAGGCATCAAAAAAAAACTTTAGGCAATTAAAACATGGAATTTTATGGATTCATTCTTATTTCCAGTGCTTTGAGAGGCAGGAGTATAAGTGGGCATCCGGGTATAGTTGTAAACTTGCTTTGCACTATGTTTTTTTAACCATTAAAATTCTGTGCTGGAAACAAATTTACAAATGCCCATCCTTCTATTCAACTTGTCTGTAATTCTTTTAAGCCAGTATTTAAAAATCCATAGGAATAAGCTAAGGTGGGTGGTGGAGGGAAGGAAAATGAGAATACACACAGGGACATGTCAAATCTGGAAAATGCAAAAACATAGGACCATGCCAATAGAGACAATAAAACTGAATTTATGTTATAGATCAATAAACAGTTCTGCTAAACTGTCTAGAGAAAAAGTGAATGATTTGAAGTTGAATTTGATATAGGGTCTAGCTGGCTTCCACTTGTCCAAATGGAAGACGAGATACTGTTCCTCAAACTTACATTAGACTTTTCTTTGGAGCAGTGCTGTGGCCATAGATTGTTACGTTAAAACACAAGCGGGTAGAAGATTGAATGTGAGGTAAATGGAAGCACAGGGTTGCCCCTTTGGACTGAATGAAGGTGTTCAGCACAGCAGTCTGCATTTGTTTTTTCCAATGTAGAGGGGACCACTTTGTGAGCACTGAATGCAGTATACTAGACTGGAAGAAATGCAAGAGAAACACTGCTTCACCTGGGAGGTCTGCTTGGGTCAATGGATGATGAAAGTAGAGAAAAGGACAGATGTTACATGTCCTGTGATTACACAGTAAAGTGCTGTGAAAAGGGGGAGCAGTTGGAGATGGAGACAAGGAGTCATGAAGGGAATGATCCTTTGGAATACTGAAAGGGTATCGTTAGGGAAGTTGTGTCTGATTGACATCTTAGTGGTTAGTCATTAGTGATTCATTCAGAATCATGACAGCAAAAAAGCAAATAATACACATGACAATTAGACCTTCATGGACCACTTTGTCAGAGGTAAATGGTGTTATTTTGCCATTGAGCTCAAAATTCAGATCAATGTGGTTAATCCTCAATACAAGGGCAGAATTTTTAGTCTTTACGCTAAATTTAATTCCTTGCATTTAATGAGCAATATCCAATTTTCAAATATTATTTTACTTCTCATTCTATTTTTACATTTAATTTAGTAAAGACATCAAAATGCAAACCTAAAGATCACCCATAATTAGCAGTTAAGGTGACCATCCAGTTAACAATTAGTATGATTATCTGCAGTTATTTCTTGCAGACTTTAGTCATTATCAAACAGAGCAATGCATTTAACAGAAAAATGCTCTCTCCAAAAATATTTTTTTTAAATTACCTAGCTCCCAAAAAATGAATAAAAATGTTTACCATGCGCTGGGATTATTGAGACAAGGGACATTTGGTTTGTATTTTCTGTACGGTAGGTTTCGTGTCATCATATCAATAGATCCAAGCAGCTCCATGATGCTAAGATACTGTTCAAATATTAAAAAATAAAATTTTTAATGAAAATACCATACATATTCAGCTAAACAGTGATTGTTGTACAATTGTACTCCATCCAATATTTTAACAGTGGTGGCAATCCATTTGAAAGCATTTAAAACAGCAAGCTATAGATAAATTCTTCCTACCTATGACTTTCACCAATATAATTTCTAGTTAAGCTAAGATTTTTTTCATCCTTTATTTTTGTTACTCAGTACTTACTCATTGTTCATCTTAAAAGGATATTCCAATACTAAAGACAGACCCATGCATTTATGGAGAGGAAGGAGCTTGCTCATAGTCATCAACAAAATTATACAAAATTCAAGACACAGGAGGCCATTTAGCACATTGTCTGTGCCTGTTGAAAAAGCCAAATTTTCCAGCTGTAGACCTGTAGTCCCGCAAAATCACAAGCAGTCTGTTCCAATATGTCTGAGGGAAAAATGATATTCTCATTTCACCTCTAATTCTTAAACCAAGAACAAAAGAAACTGAACCTGGAGAATGCAATACAGCCCCTAACATCTGCTCTGTCATTCAAAATCATGGATGATCTTTTCCCACAGCACCACTCTCCTCTTCTAACCCCATATCCATCGATTCCCCCATATTCAGCCTTGAATAATAATGACCACCTGATCCTCCACAGCCACCTTGGGTAGATGTATCCAAAGATTCGTAACCCTCTGGTGAAGAAATTTCTTCTGCTGTGTCCGTTTTAAAGATGTGACTACTGGCTCTGGATGGCCTATCCAGTGGAAGTATTAGTACTGTATCCACCCTCTCAACTCGTTAAAATGTCGTATGTTTCACTGAGATCACTCTCATTCTTCCAAATTCAAGGACCAAATGAAGATCAAAACATGGACAAAAATTTGAAAACATGTCATAGAGTCATACAGCATGCAAACAGGCCCTTGAGCTCAACTAGTCCACGCCAACCAAGGTGACTTCTTGAGCCGATCTCATTTGCCTGCATTTGGTCCACATCCCTCTAAACTTTTCCTATCCATGAACCTTCCCAAATGTCTTTTAGATGTTGCAAACGTACCTGCTTCTATCATTTCCTCAGGCAGCTCGTTCTAAATACCCACCACCCCGTGTGAAAAACCTGCCCCTCAGGTCCCCTTTAAATCATTCCCCTCTCACCTTAAACCTATGCCCTCTAGTTTTAGATTCTTTTTCCTGTGGTAGGAGAAAGTGGCCACCCACCTCATTTCTGACTCTCATGATTTAAACCTCCATAGCCCTCAGCCGCCTCCACTCCAGGGAAAACAGTTGCAAAAGGCCAAACTACACAACTATACACAGACTTTACAACATTCACAGCACATTATGTATAGGAGCTTAACTGCCCTTAACTGTCAATTTTTTTTTTAACCTGTAAGTGAAATTGCTTTTGTTCCACCCACTGTTCTCCCACCAACTTCTCTAATACCTACCAACTCATTTTCTCTTTTAGTTCTGATGAAGGCCTCAGACACAAAACACTGTTTCCCTATCCACAGATGCTGTCTGACCTGCTAAATTTATCCAGCATTTTCTGCTT
This sequence comes from Pristis pectinata, assembly GCF_009764475.1. Taxonomy (NCBI): domain Eukaryota; kingdom Metazoa; phylum Chordata; class Chondrichthyes; order Rhinopristiformes; family Pristidae; genus Pristis; species Pristis pectinata. The sequence goes on from NC_067411.1 coordinate 77,282,648, forward strand.
TTATTAGTTTAGTTCCAGTCTGCTTAACTCACTACCCAATTATCTTAAATCTTTGCCCACTGAATTTTGACCTCTCTGCTGAGGGAAATCACCTCCTAATGACTGCATCAATATTCTTCAATTTTGCTCCAATAAGAGAAGGCACTAGTGTGATCACATTGAGGATACTGTACACATCTTGTCTTCATGTGGACGGTTATAACTGCGATAGATGGAATGCAATGAAATTTTACCAGGTTGTTTCTTGGGATGACAAGTTTGTTATAAAGAGATTGCCTACTCCTGCTTCTATTTCTTATGTTGTGTTTTGTATAACTCTTAAGTCTCTGTTCGGCTCCAATGATCAAAAAGAAAAGTCGCTGGCTTATACAAACTTTCCTCATTGCCAACATTCTCCATTCCAGCCAATGTATCCCCAAATTTCCTCTGTACTCTCTCCAGTTGTAACCACATGGTGTTGTGATGTGGTGACCAGAATAGCACATAATACTCAGGTTTACCCAAAAAATGTTTGCTTTATTAAAGTAAAATGTACATTAAAATTTTAACTCTATATTTTTCCAAAATTTTCACACCTTTTTAAATGAAATGTTAACAACAGAACTGGAGCCAGTTATCTTTTTGGTTTTCAGCCAAATTCTGTAACTGACCAGAGTTCAAAAGGTACATGCAGATTTCACCAATTTTCTGAATCTTGCAAGCCAAAAAATGTGTACAGGAATCAAGATAGCCACATAAAAGAAAACAAATTCTGCAACTGGTAATCAGCATCTCGTACCTGAGGTCTCTTGAGTTCAATGGTTATATCTTGAAGATTTACTTCCAAGTTTACCTTTGGTGTCACAAAGTCAACTTCTGCTCGGGGATTCATTTCAAGTCTGGCTTTTGCAGATATTGGCTGAAAAACTAAGATATTAAAAAAGGTAGAGCTCATAAATCACAGAAAATTTGTCTGTCAAATTAAATTATCCTAAAGCAAGATAAACTGATGTCAACAGGAGACAGAATAGATTATGGCTACTGTAACCTGGAGCACAAAAACAAACTGCTGTTACGAACACAGCAGGTCAGGCTGCATCCGTGGAGGCAGAGGGATGGTCAACATTTCGGGTCAACCCAAAACAGCGACCATCCCTCTACTGCCCAACCCAATAAGTTAATGTCAGTTTGTTTACACAAGAGTCTCCCACATTCTCTAAAGGATATAGATCAGTTATAGATATAGGTGAAGAAATGGCAGATGGAGTTTAATTCTGCCAAGTGTGAGGTGGTGTGCTTCAGGCGTCAAACGTAAGGGGAAAGTATACAGTTAATGGCAGGACCTTTAATAGCATTGAGGAGCAGAGGGATCTTGGGATCCAAGCCCAGAGCTCCCCGAATAGGGCATGCTTGCATTCATTGGTCAAGACACTGAGTATAAGAGTCAGGAAAGTCATGCTGCAGCTGTATAAAACTTTGATTAGGCTGCAGTTGTAGTATGCTTGCAGTTCTGGTTGCCCCATTAATGGAAGGATGCTGAGGCTTTGGAAAAGGTGCAGGATGCTGCCTGGATTAGAGGGTACTAGCTGTAAGGAGAGGTTGTACACACTTGGATTGTTTTCTCTGAAGCATCAGAGGCTGAGGGGAGATCTGATTGAAGTTTATAAAATTATGAGAGGCATAGATAGGGTAGAGTCAAAATCTTTTTCCCAGTGTAGAAATTTCAAATATTAGAGGGCACAGCTTTAAGGTGAGAGGGGACAGGGTGCAGCTTTAAAGCAAGAGTGGGAAAGTTTAAAGGAGATGTGCGGGGAACTTTTTTTAAATATATCAATATATATAACAGAGTGGTAGGTGCCTGGAATTTGCTGCCAGGGGTGACGGTAAAAGCGGATTTAGATGGGACATTCTTTTAAATTCCCTGAATCTAACAAACTATTTAATCTGGTCGATTCTCTACATCACGCATTTCATCCCATTCATTACCTATTTCCCACTCACAGGTCCTTCACATTCAAGTGCAGAAAAAAAAGTACCTGGCCTTTTAACTTTTGCCTTCTTACCTTCCAGGAGACAGATACAGGTCCTGTTACTGGCCACCAGTAACTAATAGCAGGAGAACAGGATCTCTTTGGAACCTATATACAAATTACATACAGCTGCTTTGGATATTAAATACATAACTATTTCAAATGTGTGCAACTTACTGAACTGATATTCCCCTGGAATGAAGTTACTTGTTGAAACTCCACCCTTCAAGAGTTCCTGAAAAGTAATTTAAAAATTACAGTTCTGAACAAAGATAGTTGTTGGATGCTACTGTCATCAGAAGAAAATAATATTATTTATAAGCCTGAGCTAAGTAAATTGGACCCTTCTTTCAGAAAAATACAGGATCATAAGTGCTAAATAATATTTTCACTGGTTTAATTGGTCTGAATTGGGGATAAAACAAGTAACATGGACCCAGACTTTTTTTTAAAAATCACTGGTCTGACCATCCTCTCGCCCATGTAGCTTACCAAAATAAATTGATAGCCGATTTAGAAATATGCTCTTTGTTTTGCCTCCTTTTTCTTTCTGCAGAACGTAACAATTCAAATTTCTCAGCACTACATTTCACCTGCAACCTACCTACACATTCAATTAGACTGTCTTTTAGTCCCTTGACATCATTTACTATCCTCACTATACCTCAAGGTTTTCAGTCATCTGTAAATTTGGAAGTTGTGTCCTCCAAAACCAAACTCAAGTCATGAATATAGATCAACAAAAGCAGTGATCCTAATACTGACCCTGGGAAAGTACTGTTATGCTTTCCTCCAGTTTGAGAAACCAACTTCCAACAAGATTGTTTTGTTACTTAGCAGTTTTTCTATCCATGCTGATATAGCTCCTTTCATTCTATGAACTTCTTCATAATGATAAGCTTATTATAGGGCACTTTCAGAATTTAAGAAATAGGAGTATAAGTCAGTCACCTGACTTTTTGAACCTGCTCCACAATTCATCAAGATCATGGCTGATCTCCTTCCATAGTGCCATTTACCTACACCACCCCTCAATTCCCTTAATATTCAAAAATCTATTAATCTCATTGATCTGAATGAATTCCATGACGGAGTCTCTACAGCCCTCCTGGATGGAGAATTACAAGGGTTCACTCCCGAGTGGAGCAATTTCTCATCGCATCCTAAACTGCCTACTCCTTATTCTCAAGCTGTACCATCGTCATAGACCCATCAGTCAGGGGAACCATCATCCCTGCACCCAGCCTAACAAACTATTTGAATAATTTTGTAAATTTCCATCAGATTTCCTTGCAACCTTCTGAACTCAAAAGAATACAGGCCTAATCAACTCAATCTTTCCTCAAGCAGCAAACCAACTGCTTCTAGAACAAGTCTAGTAAATTTTTGCTTCACTCTCTCCAAGGCAAGTAAATCTTTTCTTAAATAAAGGGACCAAACCTATACATAATATCCAGGTACAGTCTTACCAAGGACCTAGACAAGTCCAATAAGATTTGGTCGCTCCTGTAATCAAACCTCTTCATGCAATTTGTCTTGAGTGACTTGTGTGCAAGCACAGGCAAGTCAATTTGAACATCAACACAACCCTATCCCTCAGTTCATACCACAACAACTACTCTTCCCTCATCAACACTTACTTCAGCAAAAAACTTAAATTAGCTAAATGCACTTTGCTTTTAAGAAATCCATACTAGCTTTCTCCAATTAATCCAAACTTTTCCAAACAGCTGCTAATTTTGACCTGATCATTTCTAGCACTTTCTCCACCACCAGTCTATAGTTACTACATTTATCCCTACATGCATTTTTGAACAAGCATCTAACATTTGCACCTTTCTAGTCCTCAGGCACCAATCCTGAATCTATAGATTCAGGACTTCTGCAATTTCCTTCCTTTGTTTCACTTCCCTCAGGAACTGGATATGGATTGGAATCTCAATTATATTTTCCTTTCTTGAGACTCCAGAATGTAGTCTTCTTTGGTAAAAACTGACGTGAACTCACGGTGCTTCATCCATGCTCATCTACATCAGGTTTGTTAACAATTTCTGTGTGACTATTTTTTGGTGTGTAATTGGAAACTGAAGGGGAAAGCAGTGGTCTCTCTGGGTTAGCAAAATAGAATAAAGGTCAATGATGGCATGGTTTTAAAATAAAAACTGGCCCGAAGACAGGAAGTAATCATAGTAAATGGTTCTTTTTATGAAGGAAGATTAGTAGACAGTGGTATACTCCAGCAGTCAATGCCAGTACCACTGCTTTTGTTGATATTTAAAAAAAACAGATATAAAATCATTGAGCTACGTTTCAATATTTACAAATGCCAGCAATCTTGAAGGGGTAAGTAGCCAGAATAGTAATAAATGGCAAAAGGACATAGACTGATTGAGCTAAAGTGACAAAATAACTATGTAGCAAAATTGTGAAGTGATATACTGGCAGAAAGAATGAACAGAGATAGAGGCTAAATTTCACAGTTCTGAAAGATGACCAAGAACAAGGAGGCCAAGGTGTATGTGCATATTTTTTTGAAGTGGCAAGGCTTGTTGAGCAATCAATTACTAAAGTATATGAATTCCTGGACTTCATAATTAGAGGAAAACTGTACAAAAGCAGGGAGGTTATGTGGAACCTTTATATAACACTCGAGTTAAGACAGAGGTATTACATTCAGTTCTACTCATCTAATTTTACGAAGGATGTGAAGATCATGCAAACATTTACTAGAATGGGATTCTCCTTGGAGCAAAGGAGGTTAAAGGAATTGACGGGTGTACAAGATCAGGATAGAAATAGATAATCTGTGACATAATGTTATCTGCTAATTGTAACTCAAGGACCAAGCCACACAGATTCAAAGTACTCAGTGAGGCAAGGAGTGCGAGGGTGCATGCAGAGTAGCTATGATCCAAAACTCAGTGATAGTCAACTAAGGCTTTTAGCAGGCAACTGAATAAGCACAAGGGAAGGTAATTTGTAGGATTGCAGGGGAAATGCAAGGGAAGGGGACTGAACCAATTGCTCCACAAGAAGGCTATATGAGCTCAATGGCAAAAATAACAGCTTCTTGTGGTGTAAGGATTCTATAATATTAAGTATATTAGTAAGATTAAGATTCTATAATATCTGTAATAAGAAGTGCTTGAGAAATGTTAAAATACTGGAAACAATTATTCTGCATATTCAAAATATATTCATCCGTTTTGGCCAGAAAAGACTGATTTCCATATATATTTAAATGTGCCCAGTTTTATTCAAATGTTGAGGACAAAGACGCAGTTAAATCTTAATAGAACTGTGACAAGCATGTCAAACTTCGGCTTAATGCCAAGTTTACTCTCCAGATTAAGGAGAGTTAAAGATTGGATAAATGTGCTTAAAATTGTAAATAATTTTGATAGAATAAACAAGAAACTGTTCCCAGCTTCAGAAAGGCAATAACCAGAAGAGACACATTCAGGGTGACTATCAAAATAATCGGGAGTATAATAAGCATTTTCTTTAAAAAAAATCATGTTACGACCTGATATGGACTTTCTAAAGAGGTGACAGCAGAGATTTTATAACCATTTTTCAGAAGGAAATTAAACAAATCCCTGAAGGGAAGCTAACTGAATGGGGTCCATATCAAAGTGCCAGCTCAGGCAAAGTGAGCCAAGTGGGCTTCTCCTGTCCTTCATTATTCTATATCAGAAAAGGTATGTACGTCAATATGTTCTGTACCACGAACAATCATATTGGGAGGGGAGCAGGAACATGAGAGAGAGCCAGTTCAAGACAGAAAGCAAGCCTCAGAAGAACAAGGAATTAATATAATTGATTTAATAAATATTCTAAGTCAGCTTACCAAGGCCTCAGTCTGACTGGTATAAGAATACATTTTGGTGTTGACATTCCAATATGCACAGAGGTAGTCTAATCGGACAAGCTGGAAATAGAAAGAAAAACATGCAATTACTTAAAAACACACATGAAAATACAATTACTTGTTACAAATCAACTACTCTTACCTTATTAAAGACGTGCTCACATTGATCATGTAAACATGGATTCCATTTTTCATCTGTTGTCTGTTATGTAAAATTAAAATAATGTTTAGAACAGAAAACACTAAATTAATAAATGCCCTAACTTCTATTTCATATTTATTCAGAAACACAGATCTAGTTGTTCAGAAGGGACTAAAGCAATTTTATAGTATTTTCAAAATTTGGTACAAGACACTAAACTAAATCATTTCTGCTAGTAACTACAGTAAAATAACATTACAAATTTAATAGTTTAGCTTTGTGTTCGTTAATGACTATTTATTCTTTGGGGTGTGTGAACCATAAGGGAGCATGCTTAGCTGTGCTGCTGACATTTTATTAAATTTTGCCTTTCACAGACTCCTTCAGACACTTTATAAAATACCAATGGAGGAAATTGCAAGGAAACCAAGCCAAGGAAACCAATTTTATGCGACTGTAACCATATTTAAGGCAATATTACATGCTCTCTTTTATTATTATCGTTGAAGAATTGTGCCCGGCACAAGAAGAAATCATGCTGGTTCATTGGGGGGTGGAAAGAAGGTTTTAAATTGAACCAATATTTACCTTCCTGCTTTTTCTCATAATCCCAAGTCATGACAAAATTAAATGGAAAAACTTGACCAAAGGTAAAAATGATGAAATTCCATTTTACATATAATTAATAAAGTGTAGCGACTCACTGTCCGAGCAAGCGAACCGGCTCGGCAGTCAGGTCGCGGGTCGTCGAAGTGGCGAGGCCCAAGATGGCATTGGGTCTTCGTCTTCCCCGAGTGACAGGGAGAACCCGCACGCGGGAAAGGTTTGATGATGTAGCGTATACGTCATTTCTGTTTTCGGTGGGCAGGAACAGTCTTTCTTAAAAGGCCCGTGCAAGGTGGGAAAATAAACCAGTTCTTGCTCGGAAACCCATCGACTAGTGTCTTGTTTTCACATCGTGGTAGCAGCCGCCACATTGGTGACCCTGACAGTCCAAACTGATTTTGGACCTGCACAATGGATGACAGCGCAGCAGCCAATGCAGTGGCATTCAAGCTGCCCACCTTTTGGACGCTTCATCCCAGCGTCTGGTTCGACCAGGCCGAAGCACAATTCTACCTTCGGCAGACCACCTCCAACGCCACAAAGTACTACCATGTGGTCAGCTCTCAGGACCAGGAGACAGCCGCCCAGGTCGGAGACTTCATCCAGTCTCCTCCAGAGGAGGATAAGTACCCAGCTTTCAAAGACCTTCTGATTCAGACCTTCAGCCTCTCCCGTCGCGAGCACGCCGCCCGCCTGCTTCATCTCGACGGCCTGGGGGACAGATCCCCATCCGCCCTAATGAATGAGATGCTGGCATTGGCTGAGGGACACAAGCCCTGCCTAATGTTCGAACAGGCCTTCCTCGAACAACTACCCAATGACGTTCACCTGCTGTTGGCCGACGCCGATTTCAGCAACCCACGTGAGGTAGCTGCCTGGGCAGATGTCCTGTGGAAGGTCAAACGCGAGAACGGTTCGTCCATCGGCCAAATCGCCAGGCCGCGAACCCAACGCCTGCCTAAACCAGTCCCAGCAACCGAGCGACCACACCCCAAAAACACAGAGGACGACACTGACAACCAGCTGTGTTTCTACCATCAGAGGTGGGGCGCGGAAGCCCGTCGATGCCGCCCACCCTGGAAGGTTTCAGGGAAACGCCAGGGCCAGCCACCACTGACGGCTACAACGGCTGGCCGCCGACACAGCCTCCTATTCGTTTGGGACAAGCAGTCCTGGCGGCGTTTCCTCGTCAATACTGGAGCAGAGGTCAGTATTTTGCCCCTGACCGGCCGCGACACTCATAACAGGCAACAAGGTCCTGTACTCAGTGCCGCAAACGGCACAACGATATGGACTTCCGGTACCCATACACTTCAGTGACAACCATTTTACCTGGACCTTTACCCTTGCCACCATTGCCCGACCACTCCTAGGAGCCGATTTCCTTTGGGCCCACAACCTGTTAGTCGACCTGCGAGGGAAGTGGCTAGTCCACTCCAGAACTTTCCAAACCTACCCCCTGGGAGAAGCCAGCCTACCAGCCCCGCGCCTGGACTCTGTTTCCTTGTCTGGCAATGAGTTCACCAAGCTTCTAGCCGAGTTCCCATCAGTTTTGGCACCTCAGTTCTCAAATTCTATGCCCAAACACGGGGTGCGGCACCACATCATTACCACAGGGCCACCCCTTCATGCCTGAGCACGACGACTACCTCCAGACAAGCTCTGCCTGGCAAAGGAAGAGTTCCGTCACATGGAGGAGCTGGGGATCGTTCGCAAGTCAGACAGCCCCGGGCCTCCCCCCTACACATGGTCCCCAAAGCCATCGGCGGGTGGAGGCCCTGTGGTGACTACTGCAGGCTGAATGACACCACCACCCCGGACCGCTACCCCATCCCTCACATCCAGGACTTCGCAGCAAACCTATGTGGGGCCCACATCTTCTCCAAGGTGGACCTCGTTCGGGGATACCACCAAATCCCGGTCCACCCTGATGACGTCCCCAAAACTGCGATTATCACCCCATTCGGCCTGTTCGAATTCCTTCGAATGCCATTCGGCCTTAAGAACGCCGCGCAGACTTTCCACCGGCTGATGGACGCGGTAGGCGGAGACCTGGACTTAGTGTTCATTTACTTAGATGACATACTAATCGCCAGCCATGACCGCCAAGAATACCTTTCCCACCTCCACCAACTGTATTCCTGTCTCCGTGATTTCGGCCTCACGATCAACCTGGCCAAGTGCCAATTTGGACTTGACTCTATCGATTTCCTCAGCCACAAAATCACCAGCGACGGAGCAACACCCCTACCCGCCAAGGTAGACGCTATCCACCATTTTGCCCGTCCCAACACGGTCAAAGGCCTGCAAGAATTCCTGGGGATGGTCAACTTTTACCATCGGTTCATCCCTGCAGCAGCCCGCATCATGCGCCCTTTGTTCTCGCTGATGGCTGGTAAGGGCAAGGACATCGCCTGGAACAACGAGGCTGCGGCTGCCTTCATTAAGGCCAAGGACGCCCTGGCAGACGCCACAATACTTGTACACCCTAGGACAAACGTCCTAACCGCCCTCACGGTGGATGCATCCAACACCGCGGTTGGAGGAGTACTGGAACAACTAATCGAAGGCCGTTGGCAACCCTTGGCATTTTTCAGCAGGCACCTTAGACCACCCAAACTGAAATACAGCGCTTTTGATCGGGAACTTCTAGCGCTGTACCTGGCAGTCCGGCATTTCCGGTACTTTTTAAGAAGGCAGGCCTTTCACCGCTTTCACTGACCATAAGCCTTTGTCCTTCTCCAAAGTCTCCGATCCCTGGTCAGCTCGTCAGCAGAGACATTTGTGCTACATTTCCCAATTCACAACGGATATCCAACATGTCTCCGGAAAGGACAATGTCGTTGCTGACGCACTTTCCAGACTGACCATCCACAGCCTGTCCCTGGGTGTCAACTACATGGTCCTGGCTGACACACAGCAAGCCGATGACGAGCTGCCCAGCTACAGAACCACAATCTCGGGCCTGCAGCTCCAAGATTTCTTAGTCGGTCCAGGTCAGCAGACCCTCCTTTGCGACATCGCAACAGGTCAGCCTGGCGGAAACGCGTTTTCGACTCGATACATGGGTTGGCGCACCTGTCCATCAGATCAACTGTCCGACTAGTCGTCAGCAAGTTTGTCTGGCATGGCCTGCGCAAACAGGTCAGTGAGTAGGCCAGGACTTGTCTGCACTGCCAGACATCAAAAATCCAACGACACACCAAGGTCCCGCCACAGCAGTTTGAGCCTACCCGTAGAAGGTTCGACCACATCCACGTCGACCTCATTGGTCCTCTGCCAGTTTCAAGAGGAGCCCGGTACCTCCTTACCATCGTGGACCGGTTCACGAGGTGGCCAGAGGCAACCCCTCTATCTGACATCACGACTGATTCCTGCACCCGGGCGCTGCTCACAGCTTGGATCTCACGTTTTGGTGTTCCGGCCCACATCACTTCAGACAGGGGCACCCAGTTTACCTCCAGCCTCTGGTCTACATTAGCGAACATGCTGGGGACACCACCACGGCCTACCACCCTCAATCAAACAGGTTAGTGGAACGTTTCCACTGTCATCTAAAATCAGCCTTGATGGCCCGCCTGAAGGGTCCTAACTGGGTCGACGAACTGCCTTGGGTCCTGCTCAGCACATGCACTGCCCCCAAGAAAGACATCCACGCTTCGTCAGCTGAACTCGTGTACGGGGCGCCCCTGGTCGTCCTAGGGGATTTCATACCCGCCCTTCAGGGCCAAGAGGAACAACCCACGGCAGTCCTGCAAAGACTGCGCGAGAGGCTCGGCAACTTGGCACCGATTCCCACTTCGCGGCATGGTCAAGCCCCATCCTGTGAGTCCAAGGAACTACGAGATTGTAAGTTCATTTTTGTTCGCAGGGGCACACCTCGGGCACTGTTGCAACGACCATACGAGGGGCCGTTCCGGGTCATCAGGAATAATGGGTCCACCTTTATTTTGGACACTGGGGGCAAGGAAGAGGTCTTCACGACAGACCGCCTCAAACCGGCCCACTTAGATCTACAACAACCAGTCAAGGTTCCAGCACTGCGACACAGAGGCCGACTTCCTAAGCAACGGCTAACACAGCCCACGGACCTTGGGGACCGTATTGCCGGTTCTTGGGGGGGGGGGGGGGTTGTGTAGCGACTCACCATCCGAGCAAGCAAACCGGCTCGGCGGTCAGGTCGCATGTCGTCGGAGCAGCAAGGCCCAAGATGGCGTTGGGCCTTCGTCTTCCCCAAGCGATAGGGAGAACCCGCGCGCAGGGAAGGTTTGATGACGTAGTGTATATGTCATTTCCGTTTTCGGTGGGCGGGAACAGTCTTCCTTAAAAGGCCCGCGCAAGGCGGGAAAATAAACCAGTTCTTGCTTGGAAACCCATCAACTAGTGTCTTGTTTTCACATCACGGTAGCAGCCGCTACAAAAGGATTATTTTTAATCTCACCTTTTTTTTTTAAGAAAAATGGTGAAAAGAGACAGGATATGCTTTGGGGAATTGATTTTCTGCTCAACGAAAATTGACCTTTACCAAGTCTTCATTTTGTAAAGTTTAATTCCTTTAACCACTGTACTTGAGCATTTTGAATGGCTTGCTACAATATTTGTAATGGATAGAAATAAAATTGAGATGAGATCAAGCTGATTTTAATAAAATTTTAGATGTTTATTAACAATCTAAAATACTTACTACTTCCTAGCAAAGAATTTGTTCAAAAATTCTGTATATTACAAAAATGTAGGACATTGCATTGATTAAAAGGTAATTCAAACGGCTGCATATTTCTACATGTTGGTTCAGTATCTTTGTACAAACATTTTCAAATATTACAAGTTCAAATATTGAAAGTATATTTGTTCAGAAGTAAACTAATATTCCAATTCTTCCAAGAACATTAAAAACTACTTAAAATGATTATTGAGTTAATTATTCTACCCAATATTTTAGTTAAATCAGAATCAATTTCATTAAGATCAGTTGAATGACAAGGTAAAGACAGATGGCTTTAATACAGTGCAACTAAATTCAAAAGATACATCTAAAAATAATTGCAAGTTAATTCCCAAGAGAATTCAGGAGAATTATTTGACCTACTAAGCAGCAAGAATGTGAAAGTGTGACCATAAGTGGTTCCTGAGGCAAAAAGTATTGATGCATTTGAGAAGCTAGATACCCTTGCTTATGTCAGACAGATGAAAAGGGAGAGGAAAGCATAAAACATGCAGTTAATTATTAGCTTGGCAGTGAATCAAGACTCCTGATAGCTACCCTTCACAAGCTTTTGCAATGAAACAAAACAAAAAACAATTGTTAGGACTATATTTGCTTTCATTATCTTTTCAACAGGGAAAACAAAAGAAAAAAAAATCACAGCTCGGCAAGTAGATTCTTTGCTGGGGTTTTGAGATGTTCAAAAAGGCAATCAAACAAATCAGCTGTACAGGGGCTATGCAAGATCAAGAAACAGATTTCAGAATGAAATTAGGAATATAGATTCAAAAACCTACAAGTTCTCCTGTAATGGGTGCAGCTGATAAGAAGGGATGTTTCAAAGACTAAAGTCAAAGAAGGAAAGACCGTGCAAGTCAAGAAAGTTGGAGGCATGACTTCAGGAGCATTACAGGAAATCAGTATACAGCAATAATAAAAATCAAGGTCAAGCAGGTCAGGTTTAGCCTGAGAGTTCAAAATGATTACTAGAGCATGCAAGTCAAGTGACTGATTCGGCATAGGTTAATTACCAGCTAATGAAGACATGGGTTTGGCAATAGTGAAGGTCAGGTTAGGCAGGTGATGTTACAAAAGTGCAAATAGAGATGGGCTTTGCAACAGATAGTACATGGTATTGGAAGCTCATTTCTGGAGTAACCAGCAGAATGATGTCTTAAAGCAGAGGAGTGAGAAGAAGCATACACACATGAAAGTGAGGACAAGGCAGCATAGGCAAGAATCAGTCATCATGCACTAGCATTCACAAGCTCAGGATATCACAAGGTTCTGCATCCAATGTAGCATTTCTGCGCCCAATTTAGCACTTCTGAAATGTATACAACTGAAATTCAAAATTTTAAAAATCAACATTACCTCAAGACTTAAATTCTGAAGTGAAATTCCAAATGACAATGGAAAATTGTGATTTGTGATCTGCAAATATAAATAGAATTACAAGCATATTAAGTAGGAAAAGGATACTCAAAACTGGATTCAAGTTGATGACTATTATTAAAATGACAAGGAAAAAAAAGTGCCACTTATAATGAAACCAAGTGTTTTGAAGTTTTTTTTTTAAAAAGGCTGATTTATAAACTACTTGCAATGCCTCTTCTTAGATACAGCCAGACACTTTGACAGAGAAGGCCAGACTGAAGTACTGGCAGCATTTCTAGACAAAAATATCCCCAAATTTGAGATTTTTGAACGACTGTGGAGATTCCAAACATGCCAGTTGCATTTTACCAGTGATTCACCAACTGAACAAAGACGACGGGAGTCTAGCATGAGTCAGCAGCAAAGGAGCACAAATTTATGGCAAACAAATAACAAGAAAATCTGCAGAAAGGTGTAAGCTAAACTATAAAACAGAAGATTCTGGAAATACTCAGCAAGTCAGGCATCTGTGGGAGGAGAAACAATTAACGTTTCAGGTCAAGTCTCCCCCCTAGTTTTGACAAAGGGTCTTCTATCTGAAATGTTAACTCTGTTTCTCTTCCCACTGATGTGGTCTGACCTAGTGAGCACTTCCAGTATTTTCTGTTTTTATTATGGCAGGAAAGTATGCCTGCTGGACATGTGCCAGATTAGATAAGGCAAAGGAAAAGAAAATCCATTTATTTGAATGGAGAAAATGGCTGCAAGGAATCTATTGTACATAATGATTTTTTATTAATTAGTAACAGCTTGAAAATTTGGTTTTCAGAGCCATTTGGATGTATTAAAAATGCCTGACAGGCTCAAGAGGTAGCTAAGTTGTAAGCAACTGTCAAGATTTTTTTTCTGATCATAGTTAATTTTGAAAAGTCCCAAAAAAAAGGCAGAATCTGGAAATCTAAAATGAAAACAGAACAGTTCCGATTAAGCATCTTTAACTGAAATTTTAATTGGTTCTATTCGCACAGTTACAGCATGACTAACTGAGTATTTCCTGCATTTATTCATTTTACCATAGGTTGGTTTGTCTGTTCAGTACTTAATAAGATTACATCGACCATGGCCTTCCCATCACACAAGGTCTTGCCAGTTTGGATTGGCCAGCTTCAAAGTGCAAGTTGACACCAATTAATCCTGAAAAGCAATATCCTTTGTTTCCAAAGATACACTAATTTTAATATTGAAACAATGTGCTCCTGCTATAGTCTTGGCAACAAATAGACCTTTTTTAGACAGGGTCTTAAGAAAAATCTTCTGATCTTAAAAGCATAAAATTCAAATTAAACAAAAATACTCACGTCATCTTCATAACGGATATGGATGTTGGTAATTTTCACCTGCAAATTCTTAATAACCTGAGTAATTAACTTTTCTATGAATGTGTCTTGCTTTTCTTCTTTAGGATTTTCTGTTAAAGAAGTTCAACATTAGTGACAGTAGATAGCATAACACTATTTCGCTTTTGCATCAGGTGCACATTAAAACTATCTCAACTTTCTGCAGGTGTGCTGGGGGGGGGAAGGAAACTCAATCATGCATGTGAAAATTGTAAGAAATGAAAATAATTTCAAATATAAAGCAAGGATCATTATTCATGACAAGTACATATTTAGAAAATCAGTATTTGAAGTAAACTACTTTAGTCTCTGATTAAAATCTAAAAAGCCAAGAGCTATAATATCTAGAAACAATTAGAGTTTTAACATATGCTGTACTTCTTAACCATCACATTTTTTTCTTACTCTCTATAGATAACAGACATTGGAATATATATTATTCTACAGAAAAAATATTACTTTATCAAAGTTTTACATTAACTATCAAAACATTACAGCATCCGTGAAATGTCACAGACTTTTACACTTTTAAAACCAGATTTCCAAAACTGATATTGGTGAGTTCCGGTCCTCATTGTAAAAGAAATAAGAATTCTGCAGAATGAATCATTGACACATAGTAAGAGAATTGATCTCAGCTAGGTCGACACAAGAAATAAATTAGTCACAAAGTGTTTTCCACCAATTGCTTCCTTCGTGGTGTTGGGTGGTTAAAAACAATATCACCAAATCAATATGATTTGTGTCATTTTATCCAACAGAAAAAAAGCTTGCATCCTCAGGCATACTGTTTAAAGCACTGGAGTAAAAAGCCAATTTAACTAGTAAAAATAATCAAGAATGCAAATTATGAACATCTAAAACAATAAACAAGTTAAAGCAAATTAATTACGGTGGACACTCAATTTTAAACAGTTGGGAAATGAGTCATCATTTAATGCAAGGCAGTTCAATTCTAAAATGATTTTCCTTCCTCTTTGTCTCCCAAAGATTTTGTACATGAACACTATGAATCCAAGAATTACACAAGTGAAGATGAATGGACGATGGATAGATGAATGATGCACCACAATTCCCTTTACCTTTGTCAGCAACCTTTTGCTTAGCTTCCTCAATTCTTTGCAATTCCCTCTGTTTGACTTCCTGAAGCTGTAATTCTTCTTTTTCGGCATCATATTCAATACCTATGAGAGACATTTTAAAAATGTGACTTACAAATACAAGGAAACAATTTATCAGACCAACTACCACACAAAGCTTGAATTCTACAGTATATACAAAAACACAAATTCATTAAATTTTACTTCAGTTGAAAAAGTGCATGATTTTCATACATTTTGACTTGTGATAACAATAGACAACAGATTTCATTTGAACTATTACAATGGTTGCTTACTGGCACATGGAACAACCAACAAATAGACTCCATCTAATGTAGCATCTACTGCTTGTGTGTACAGGTTCTTCCATGGTATCTTCAGTTCAAGTTTACCTAAGAAAACAAAACATTCAAAATACATTGAGGTGCATTCAATGTGATGAAATATTGACTTATTTTTGGACATACCATCTGACATATCATGAATTCTTAACAACCACTCTGCACTCAAAAACATTTGCTAATAACAGAATCGATGGACTAGTAGTAGGAAATTTCTATTGAGTAACTGACCAAGAATCCCATATAAATATGTTTACTGTGTTTTATTTGGAGATGGATTTATTGAATGAAATTTAGATATACAACTCACATCTTCTATAATTTTAAATAATTATAGTTATTGCTTGTCTTCTGCTCTGTCACATTTATAAATCTTAAAACACTTGATACCTATATTCAAGAAATGCAAGAAATTTGCAAGTATATGCAAGAAATTAAGTACTTGAACACAGGGACAAATGAAAGATATATCCACACACATTGTTAGAGTCATACAGCACAGAAACAGGCCCTCAGTTTTCAGAAAGCATTGGTTTACCCTGGCTTTAAAAATTATCAGTTGCATAGTACAATGTAATCTAGCATGAATAGAAAATCAAATACAAAACAGTAAAGTGAAAGTAAACAAGAACTATGTGAATTGAAGAATTAGAAGTGCAATACCTCACTGATGCATGCTGGTCCACTTTGCTTTCAGTATTTAAAATTGGACATGGCATAGGAGCAAATTCTGAGATTTAGTTTCAACACAAAATCACAGGCACTGGAAAACAGCAAAGACCCAGGCAGATATACATGCTAGCAAAGAGAAAAAGGCTGGTAGATGCAATTTACATTAGAATGGTGCAATGCAATTTGGCATGAAAAACAAGAAATAGGCTTATCCGCAACAGAACAAGGAACAGAATGCTATGGACCAGGTGCCGGTGAATGGGATTAGCACAGATGGGCACTTGAAGGTCAGCATGGATAGGGTGGACTGAAGGGCCTGTGTCTGTGCTGTATGACTCTAACAATGAGTGTGAATACATTTTTCATTTGTCCTCTATGTTCAAGTGCTTAATTTCTTGTATATACATAAATGCAGATATAAAGTCTTTTAAACTCTATAAACGGGACAGAGAAGACAACGAATTTCCTCAGTCAATATATGGAGCGCGATACTGGATTTTCTCTTAGGGAATGAGACAGGTGACAAAAGTGAGTGTAGGGGAACACTTTGGATCTAGTGATTATAATTCCATTAGCTTCAAGATAACTATAGAGAAGGATAGGACTGTAAATTGGAGTAAGGCCAATATTGATGGCATCAGAAGGGATCTGGCAAGCATGGATTGGTATAGAGAAACAAAGGACTGCAGATGCTGGAATCTAGATGAAAAACACTGATGCTGGAGGAACTCAGCAGGCCAGGCAACATCCGTGGAGAAAAGCAGGCAGTCAATGTTTCAGGTCAGGACCTTTCTTCAGGACTGAAGATAGGAAAAGGGGAAGCCCAATATACAGGAGGGCAAAGCAGAGCAATGATAGGTGGACAAAAGAGGGGAAGCAGGCTGGGCACAAGGTGGTGATAGGTAGATGGAGGTAAGAGACAGTGATAGGCAGGTGCAGGGGAGGAGGGGAGAGCAGATCCACCGGGGGATGGGTCAAAGGGTTTTTGTTCTCTCCTTACCTTTCACCCATCCCCCAGTGGATCTGCTCTCCCCTCCTCCCCCTATCACTGCAATGGCCAGTAGCAGTGACCACCTATCACTGCTCTGCTTCTCCCTCCTATACATTGGGCTTCCCCTTTTCCCATCCACAGCTCCGAAGAAAGATCCTGACCCAAAATGTTAACTGCCTGCTTTTCTTCACGGATGCTGCCTGGCCTGCTGAGTTCTTCCAGCATCATAGTGTTTTGCATCTAGACTTTGTTTCTCTGGTATTACTGCTCCACTGTGAAGTCTCTTCAAGGATGCCCACTTTGAAGAAGTTTCCTTCCTCTCTTTGATGGGAGCTTCTTGAGTCCCTCTCTCACTGCTCCACCTCAGTGATCTCCTCTGTTCTCTGGTTCCTTGACGATGTGCTCACTCAGACTCTGGTCCATAGCCATGTGACCTTCCTCACTCTGTGTCTATGCCGCCATCTTGTTCCACATGGATTCCAGGTCCATTTCCAGGCCTGCCAGTTCGGCTCCAGTGTGGATCTCTGGTACATTCACTCTGTCAATTGTTGCACTCTCTGGTTCTCCCTCTGCTCTACGCTGACACCTTCTGGCTCTCTCTTTTTCTCTTTCACAGCTCCGGGACTCGCTCTCCAAGATGTGCCTGGGGCTGTTATTTTTCGTTGTTCTCCGCCGTATCCACGGTCTCAATAGACGATTCTTCACCTTCCTCACCGCCATCTAAGATCGCAAGATCACCTGCCTCGAGATTCCCGCTGCCGCACGGTCCTCTGGCCCCCACTTGTCCAGAGTTGGAGATTCCTGCCATTGCCTGGTTCTCCAGCCCCCGCCCGCCCAGAGCCAGAGCTTCCTGCTGCCACACGGTTCTCCGGCCTCCCGTCCCCTGCCCACCCGGTTACCCCTGCCCTACATCACACTCTGCTCCTCCCACCCACTTCCTCACCAGGGCCTCCCTCTCTCCAGGCTTCGCCTTCCATTGCCTCTGCTGTTTCTTCCCCCATCTACTTCGAATTCTGCATTCCACCTTGCACCTCTTCCAGCCCCCCTTATCCCTCCCCCTACTCTGACCTCTCCTCCTGCTACCCCTCTTGTTCCGTCCCCTACATCCACCTCCTCTCCTACATGGCACTCTTCACCCTTTTACCACTCCCAACCCCTCTCACCCCAGCCCCCACACCCCCACCCTTCCTCTTCTAGCCCCAACTCTAATCCCTGCTGAGTCTTTACCATCTCCTCTGACCTCCCCCTGAGGCGGAGCGGTCTGTTCTCAGCAAAGGCCTCACCTTCGTATCTCTACATCCCCACCTCAATGAATTCCGAGCCCGGCACGATGCCAAACTCTTTTGCCGCCACCTCCACGCCTTCTTCGGTAAGGAGTCCTCTCCCCCTTCTGATGACCTGTTCTCCCAACCACCCCCCCCCCGCCCCACCCCCTTCTTCCACCTGGACTCCCCCACCGGGCCTGTTACTTTCCCTGGACCTATTCATAGCTGACTGTTGGTGCAACATCAACAGTCTTGACTTTTCTGCCCCCCTCACCTACTCAAACCTTGCCCCTTCTGAATGCTCTGCTCTCCACTCCCTCCGCAGCAACCCTGACATCGTCATCAAACCACCCGACAAAGGTGCTACTGTTGTAGTCTGGCGTACTGAGCTCTACCTTGCAGAGGCCAGACGTCAACTCTCAGACACTTCCTCCTACCTACCCCGAACCATGACCCCACTGAGGACTACCAGGACATTATCTCCCGCATCATCACTGACTTCATCACCTCAATAGATCTCCCCTCCACGGCTACCAACATGATAGTCCCACAACCTAGGACTGCCCACTTCTATCTCCTCCCCAAAGTCCACAAGGAGGACTGTCCCGGCAGACCTATTGTCTCCGCACGCTTTTGCCCCACGGAACTCGTATCCTCGTACCTGGACACTATCCTGTTCCCCTGGTCCAATCCCTTCCCACCTACATCCGTGACACATCACATGTTCTCCAACTCTTCCATAGTTTAAGTTCTCTGGCACACACAACCTCATCGTCACCATGGATGTCCAGTCCCTATATACCTCCAGAACCAGTCCCCTTCCACTAACACTCTCCTCTGCCTGGCTGAACTTGTCCTCGCCCTAGACAACATCACTTTCAATTCCTCTCACTTTCTACAGACCAAGGATGTAGCTATGGTCACCCACATGGGCCCCAGCTATGCCTTCCTCTTTGTTGGCTACGTTGAACAGTCTCTGTTCCAAGCCTACTCCAGCCCCATTCAACTCTTTCTCCGCTATATCGATGACTGCATTGGTGCCACCTCTTGTACCCACGACGAACTTGACAGTTTCATAAATTTCGTCACAAATTTTCATCCTGCTCTCCAATTCACTTGGACTATCTCTGACACCTCTCTCTCCTTCCTCAATCTTTCCATCCCCATCTCAGGAGATTCCTCATCCACCGACATCTTCTACAAACCTACTGACATCCACAGCTACCTCGATTACAGCTCCTCCCACCCTGTCTCTTGCAAGGATGCTATCCCTTTTTCTCAATTTCTCCGCCTCCGCCACATCTGCTCCATGACAAGGCTTTCCACTCCAGGACATCTGAGATGTCCAATTTCTTTTCTAACCAGGGCTTCCCTCCGACTGTGATCGAGAGAGCTCGCACCCGTATCTCCGCCACCTCCGCTCTCACCCCTACCCCTCCCAGACCCAACAGGGATAGGGTCCCCCTTGTCCTCGCATTTCATCCCACCAGCCTACATACCCAACACATCATTCTCCACCACTTCTGCCATCTCCAACAGGACCCCACTACCAAGCATAGCTTCCCCTCCCTACCCCTTTCTGCCTTTTGCAGGGACCACTCTCTCCACGACTCCTCAGTTCACTCCTAGTCGCTCACCCATTCCACTCCCACCCCCAGTACTTTCCACTGCCCCTGCCAATAGGTGCAACACCTGCCCCTACACCACCTCCATCCAGGGACCCAAACAATCCTTTCAGGTGAGAGAGAGATTCACCTGCACCTCCCTTAATATCATCTACTGCATTCAGTGCTCCAAGTGTGGCTTCCTCTCTATTGGTGAGACCAAATGCAGGCTAGGTGACAGTTTCACAGAACACCTGCACTCTGTCTGCAACTGCAATCTGCATCTCCCCGGTGCCAGTCACTTCAACTCCCCCTCCCACACTATCAATGATATGTCAGTCCTCAGCCTCCTCCACTGCCAGGAGAATTCCAAGTGCAAACTGGAGGAACAGGACCTCGTTTTTCGTCTTGGAACCTTGCAGCCTAACGGCATGAATATTGAATTCTCCCACTTTAGGTAATCCCCACACCACCACCCCCCCACCAAACTTCCACACCATGCTTCTTCCCTTTCTTGGCCTCTGCTTTTCCTCCCTTTTCTTCTTTCCCTTCTCTTCCTGCCTTTGACCCATCCCTCGGTGGGTCTGCCCTCCCCTCCTCCCTCACACCTGCCTATCACTATCTCTTACCCCCAACTACCTATCACCACCTTGTGCCTACCCCAACTCCCCTCTTTTGTCCACCTATCACTGCTCTGCTTTTCCCTCTTATATATTGGGCTTCTGCTTTCCCTATCCTCAGTCCTGAAGAAGGGTCCTAACCCAAAACGTTGACTGCCTACTTTTCTCCACAGATGCTGTGGATCTGTATTGCTCCAGCATCATCATTTAGCTGAAACAGGGATTAGCTGTTTTCTGGCAAAGAGATGCTTGGTAAGTGGGAGGCTTTCAAAAGTGAAATATTGAGAGTACAGGATATGTATGTTCCTGTTAGAATAAAAGGCAAGGCTAACAGGTTTAGGGAACCCTGGTTATCGAGGAAAATTGAGGCCCTAGTAAAGAAAAAGGAGGTGCATATCAGGGATAGGCAGTTAGGATCAAATCTGGCGCTTGAGTATAAGAAATGCAAGAGAACACTTAAGAGAAATCAGGAGGGCAACAAGAGAACACGAGGTTGCTCTGGCAGACAGGGTGAAAGAGAATCCCAAGGGTTTCTATGGCTATATTAAGAACAAGAGGGACAAAACTGGTCCTCTTGAAAATCAGCGTGGTCATCTATGTGTGGAGCCGAAAGATATGGGGGAGATCTTAAATGAATTTTTTGCATCCGTATTTACTCTAGAGACAGACACAGAGACTATAGAACTGAGGCAAAAGAGTAGTGAAGTCATGGACCATATCCAGATTACGGAAGAGGTGGTGCTGGCTGTCTTGAGGCGAATGAAGGTGGATAAATCCCCAGGGCCAGACAAGATGTCCCTTCAGACCTTGTGGAAGGCTAGTGCAGAAATTGCAGAGGCACTGGCATAGATATTTAAAACTTCCTTAGCCATGGGTGAGGTGCTGGAGGACAGCTAATGTTGTTCTGTCGTTCAAGAAAGGCTTTAAGAATAAGCTAGGAAATTATAGGCCAGTGAGCCTGATATCAGTCGTGGGCTGCAAGGAAGACTATCGAAGCTTGCAGCATGATCTTGACCAGCTTGGAAAATGGGCTGAAAAATGGCAGAAGGAATTTAATGCAGACAAGTGTGAGGTGTTGCATTTTGGGAGGACAAACCAGGGTAAGACTTATACAGTGAATGGTAGGGCTCCGAGGTATGCAGTCAAACAAAGGGACTTGGGAATACAGATCCACATTCCCTGAAAGTGGCATCACAGGTAGATAAAGTCATAAAGAGAGCTTTTGGCACATTGGCCTTCGTAAATCAGGGTATTAGGTGCAGGAGTTGGGATGTTATGTTGAAGTTGTACAAGACATTGAAGCTGAATTTGGAGAATTGTCTGCAGTTCTGGTCACCTACCTACAGGAATGATATCAATAAGCTTGAAAGAGTGCAGAGAAAATTTACAAGGACGTTGCTGGGACTTGAGGACCTGAGTTATAGGGAAAGGTTGAATAGGTTAGGACTTTATTCTCTGGAGCACAGGAGATCTTATAGAGGTATACAAAATTATGAAGGGTATAGATAGGGTGAATGCATGCAGACTTTTCCCCCTCAAGTTGGATGAGACTCGAACTTGAGGACATAGGTTTAGCGTGAAAGGAGAAATATACAAGGGGAATCTGAGGGGGAACTTCTTTACTCAGAGGGTGGTGCGAGTGTGGAACGAGCTGCCAGCGGAAGTGGTAGATGCGGGTTCAATTGTAACAGTTAAGAGATGTTTGGATAAGTACATGGATGGGAGGGGTTTGGAGGGATATGGTCCGGGTGCAGGCAGATAGGACAAGGCAGAAGATCAGGTTGGCATGGACTAGATGGGCCAAAGGACCTCCCCCCCCCCAAGGGCAACATCTATCATCAAAGATCCCCACCATCCATGCCATCTTTTTGCAGTTACCATCAGGCAGGAGGTATAGAAGCACGAAGTCACACACCACCAGGTTCAAGAACAGCAACTTCCCTTCAATCATTCATTTCTTGAAACAACCTGCACAACCCAAATCCAGTATACGACTGTATCCAGTATATAACTCCCTCTAGTAGAGCAACACTATGATCACTTTGACCACCTTGTACTACAATGGACTTTGTTCTAATTGTGTTCTTCCTTGTAAAAATTGTGTACAATGTTTAATTTATGTTCTTCTATGCTGTGTGCCTGTGATGCTGCTACAAGTAGGTTTTTCATTGCACAAGTGTATACATGTACTTGTGCATATGACAATAAACTCAACTTTGACAATTAACAGACATAATTATGTAAAATTATAGAAGATGCGAGTTGTGTTGTGGTTCAGCATAATGTCTGCAACATTAGGTAGCTTGCTCTTGAAAACCATGTTAAAGGCAGACAGTACCAAAATCATAGATGTCACCAGGGTTCCCACACATCTGCTCTCACCATCTTCCCGAGCAGAACATAGTACTCACCTTAAACCCACCAGCCCCTGCATTCAATGCATTATCCTTCGCAATTTCGACCAACTCTAACTTGATCCTGCCACCAGTTACATCTTCCCTTCTCTTCTCCTTTCTTCATGACTCCTTTCCTGTCCTCACCCAGCACTCCCCATCCCCCAGCATCATTTCATGCAACTGGAGTTGCTACATCTTCACTTCTTCCCTTGCTAACATCCAGGGACTCAAGCAATCATTCCAGGTGAAGCAGTGATTCACTTGCACTTCTTCCAAAATAGTCTACTGCATTTGGTTTTCCAAACATGGCTTCCTCTACACTGGAGAAATTTGTGATCACTTCATGGAACACCTGTGCTCAATCTGTAGGGATGATCCTGAGCTTCCTGTTGCATTCCACTTTAATTCTCAATCCCACTCCCTTTCCAACCTGTGTCTGCAGCCTCTTCTACTGCAGTAGTGAGGCCCAACATAAACTACAAGAATATCTTGTCTTCCACCGAGGCACGTAGCAAACTTCTATAATGAATGCCAAATTCCTCAAATTCAGGTTAACTGCTCTCCCATCACCTCCCATTATCATGCTCATGGCCTTTCCTCACCCTGTTTTCTTTAAATACCTTGGTAATGACCAGTACTCATTCATCTCATCTCCATATGATCTTGTGTCTTACACTTCACTCCTCCTCCCAGCTCTGCTATGAAAACTGTAAACTCTCCACTCTTCCACCAGCTCTGAGGAAGAGTTGCAGACTCAAAACTTTAACTGGTTTCTCTTTCCACAATTGCTTCTTGACTCACTGAGTTCTTCCAGCATTTGTTTTCTTTTTGCTCCTTTTGGATTATTTCTAAATCACCTCTTCCTGAACTGCTTCCTGGTTACAACACAAAAGGCACTAGAGGAACTCAGTGGGTCAGGCAGCATCTCTAAGGGAAATGGACAGTTGACAACTTGGGTCGAGATCCTTCATCTGGACTGGAAAGAAAGGGGAAATAGCCAGGTGGAGGGAAAGAATAAAGCATGAGCTAGTAGGTGATAGGTGGATGAGGGCGGGAATGATGTTCAGATGAGGGGGTGACATTAGGATGACCACTTGACTCATTGTTCATGCTATACATTGAAAGTGAAAGTGGCTGAAGCATCTTTTATTGTGGTCATGAAGAACTGAGAAGCAGATTGAGAGAGGCAGAGGTTGGCAGAGGATAAACTACAAGCAAGCAAGAATATTTAATTGACAAAACAATGTGGCACCTATTAGGCATATGATCAAATACATTCATCTAATAGGTTGGTACCCACTGGCATTATAAATGGAAATACAACCTTGGATGAATGAATCAAAAGATTACTTACTAATATGCCCAGCTTTAACTTGGAATGGAACTTGCAGCTCGCACTGGGGGGAAAAAAAGTTTTTTGAAACATTGCAATTAAACAACTGAACAGCAACACATTAATCATGAAAATACTGAGGTCAAGTTAATATTATTTTTCTTATAAATTAAATTTTAGTGATAGTGACATTAACCAAGCAAACTTATTCTCCATTTATGAATGTAAGTTCTTATACGATATTTAATCATATGCTTAACCTCTGAACAAGTCTAAACAATCAGCCAGTCTTAAATAGCAACTCTAAGTACACCCTGCCTATTAATATGAATACCACAAAAAGACCCAAGTTGGTGTTTGACTGATGGAAATTCTGCTCATGTAAATACATTATTAAATAATGACGCAAACATTCAGGTGACAGCATCTGTAGAGAATGAAATGCATGAGCTCTCTATGGGAACATTAAATAATCTGAATGGACTCTAATAAAACATGATTACTGTAGCGGTTGCTACCGCGGAATAAAACAAGACGCTAGTCGGAGGATTGCCGAACAAGAACTGGTTTATTTTCCCACCTTGCGCGGGCCCTTTAAGGGAGACTGTTCCCGCCCAATAAAACCGGCAATGACGTAAGTATTACGTCATCAAGACTTTCCCGCGCGCGGGTTCTCCCCGTCGCTCGGAAAGACAAGGCCCGCCGCCATCTTGGGCCTTGTCGCTCCAACGCCGCGCGACCCGACTAAACGGTGCGTCGCCACATTACAATCATTTTGCAAATGCTTAACCTTTTTATATGACAACATTTTCTAGCAATGAGAGTCTTAATATTTACTTAAGCTTAACCAGCACAACTGAATTTCACTGGTTTGCTGACTAAGATTTTAAAATAGTTAATTCTTAAGATCCATGCTAGTAGAGAGATGCTATGCATTTGGATGGGGGAATGGAGATGGTGACTAGGGCATGCAGAGGACCATCAAGAGCTCCCAGCAGGAGAGGATAGAGGTTGAAATGCTAATACCCAGCAGTGATGGAGGAGGACGAGGTGGAGCATAAAAACAATAACCTCATAAGATGCCTCAAGACTTATAGCTTTTACCTTTATACATCTTAACCTCACCTAGCTACAGCATCACTCTCCAAATTCTACAGCATGTGTCACAGACAGGAGTTTCAGGGAATCAGGGAGCTGGTCACACAAAGGTTCAGACAGATGGATCCGTGACTGCCAGGAGAGGGATGGGGTGGGGTGGGGGTGGGGGGGTGGGAAAAGAGGGGGGCCAGTAGCCTCTCAGGGGAAAACAACAGCAGTAGCCAGATTAGTGGCACCACGACTGGCTCTGTTGTACAGCAGGGTAGGACAATGTCTAGGTGGGCAATTGTGATAGGGGATTCTTTAGTCAGTGGCACAGACAGGCATGTCTGCGGCCACAAGCAACACTCCAGAAAGGAGTGTTGCCTCCCTGGTGCCAGGATCAAGTATGTCTCAGAGCAGGCACAGAACATTCTAAAAGGGGATGGTGAGCAGCCAGAGGTCACGGTGCATATCAGTACTAACGATATAGGCATGAAGAGAGAGGACCACCTGCAATGAGAATTTAGGGAGTTAGGTGGAAAGTTAGAAAACAGGAACTCTTGGGTGTTAATCTCAGGATTACTCCCCAAGCCTCATGCTAGCAAGGCAAGAAATCGAAAGATAGTACAGTTGAATGCGTGGCTATGGAGCTGGTGCAGGCAAGAGGGTTTCAGGATCATTGAGCTCTCTTCCAAGAAAGATAGGTTGCACCCAAACTGGAGGGGCACCAATACCAACAATAGCTTCGAGGCTCGCTAGCGTCACTCAGGAGGGTTTAAACTGGTGGCGGAATGGGAACCAGAACAGCAGCTCAGTATGTGGAGAGATTGAGGGGAAGGTAGGCGTTAGGCTAAGTACATCTGATAGAAAGGATAGGCAGGGCCAGGTTAATGAGCATAGTGGGGCTGATGGGCTGAAGTGTGTTTATTTCAATGCAATGAGTATAACGGGTAAGGCAGATGAACTTAGTTCCATGCAATAATCCACTATCTATGATGGTGTGCCCACTACAGACACTTGACTGGGGGGGGGGGGGCAGGGCTGGCTGCTCAACATGTTTCAGAATGATAGAGAGGGATATAAAAGAGGTGGAGGAGTTGAGGAGTTGCATTACTATTCAGTTGCACTTAGAGAGGACATACTAAAAGGGCTCATCCACTGAGGCGGTATGGGTAGAGATCAGAAAAAGAATGGTGCTATCACCGTCAAGGTGTTATACTGTATGCCTCCCAATAGCCAGCAGGAGATAGGGAAACAGACAGGTAGGCAGAATATAGAAAAATGTAAAATCAACTGGATTGTGGTAGTGGATGACTTTAATTTCCCCAATATTGACTGGGACTTGCTTCATGCAAAAGGCTTAGATGGGATAGAATTTGTTAGGTACATCCAACAGGGTTTCTTGAAACAGCATATAAATAGTCCAACCAGGGAAGGGGCTATACAAGACCTTGTAATGTGAAATTAGCCTAGCCAGATGATTCTGTTTCAGTGGGAGAGCATTTTGGGAACAGTAATCACATCTCCTTGGTGGGAATCATTTGAAGACCAGCTGATCAGAATTTAGAACTGACCTGTTCCAGTGAGGATGGCAACCTTAGATGACAAAAGGTTTTGTAAATTTAGTCAAAAAAAAAGGAAGCATATGAAAGGTTCAAGAAACTGAAATCAGGGCCCTTAAGGAATCTAAAGAAAGCAGGAAAAGAATAAACAGGGAATCAGGAGGGCCAAATGGGGCCATGAAATGTCCTTAGCAAGTAGGATTAAGAAAAATCACAAGGCATTTTATACATACATTAAAAACAAAAGGGTGGTTAGGGAGAGGGTAAAACCACTCAACAAAAAAAGAGGGAATTTATGCCCAGAAACAGTGTAACTGGGTAAAGTACTAAATGAGTACTTTGCATCAGTATTCTATCCCAGATTATTGAGAGAGGTTACAGGCAATTGTTCCAGAGGACTGGAGAATAACGAATGTTGTTCCTTTATTTAAGAAGGGCAATAGGGACTTTCCAGCAAATTACAGGCCGGTGAGCCTTGTATCACTACCAGGAAAATATCAGAGAGGATTTTTAGGGATAGGATTTACTCGCATTTGCGAAAGCATGGGCTTATTCAGAATACTCAGCGTGGATTTGTGTCTCTCAAACTTAATTGAGTTTTTTTGAGGAGATAATGAAGATGACTGATGAGAGTAGAAGAGTGTATATTATCTACATGGACTTTAGTAAAGCATTTGACAAGGTAGGTTGTTCTAGAAGATTAAGACACATGGGATCCACGGTAGATTGGGTTCAAAATTGGCTTGGCCACAGAAGGGTAGTGGTAGAGGAATGTTTCTGTGACGGGAGATCAGTGACCAGTTGTGTTCTGCAGGGATCAGAACTGGGACCTCTGTTCTTTGTTATACACATGAAGAAAAATGCAGATGAGCTGATTAATAAGTTTACAGATAACATAAAAATTGGGAGTTTTGGATTGGATAGTGAAGAAGGTTGTCAAATGATACAGCAGGATATCGATCAGCTACAGATATGGGTGGAGAAATGGCAGATGGAGTTTAATTCATACAAGTGTGATGCGTTGCACTATGGGAGGTCAAATGGAAGAGGAAGGTATACAGTAAATGGCAGGACCCTTAGGAGCATTGATGTACAGGAGGGATTTTGGAGTGCAAGTCCATAGCTCCCTGAAAGTGAAAACAGAAGTGGATAGGGTGGTAAAGGTGGTGTACAGCATGCTTGCTTTCATTAGTTGGAGCATTAAGTTTTAAAGTTGGAAAATCATGTTGTAGCTGCATAAAACTTTGGTTAGACCACCTATGGAGTATTGTGTACATTGTGCATGCTACATTACAGGAAGGATGTAGTGACTTTGGGGAGGGTGCAGAAGTCCACCAGGATGTTGCCTGGATTAGAGAGTATTAACTATAAAGAAAGGTGGACAAACTTCGATTGTTTTCTTTGGACCAGAGGAGGCAGAGCAGAGACCTGATAAAAGTTCATAAAATGAGAGGCATAGGTCAGGTATATAGTCAGTCTTTTTCCCAGGGTGGAAATGTCAAATACTAGAGGGCATGGCTTCAAGGTGAGAATTGGAAAGTTCAAAAAGGAGATGCATGCGCAAGGCAAGTTTTTTTTGAAAACTCTTTGTTTTTATATATATATATATATAAAAACACACACACACACACACAGTGTTAGGTGCCTGGAACACATTGCCAGGGAGGGGTGTTGGAAGCAGATATGATATTAATGTTTAAGAGGTAAATGAACATGCAGGGATATGGATCATGCACAAGCAGATCTAATGTTTATTTAGAGTAACATAAAATGCATTTGCAAAAAGATTACACCTTTGTTCTTTTTATTCCATTGTGGCATGGCCAAAATGATAACTGCTGCATTCTTGCCACCTTTGCACAATCTGGCATATAGGTGACTCCAGGCCACCAATACAGTTAACACTTAAATGCAGCCTCACTTTAGGACAAAACAAAAGCCTACATTGCCAACAATGTCCATATCCCAGAGTAAATGTATAAAGAAAGTTACAAAGTAACATCCCCGAAGGACACACTCTCCAGTCACTGAGATGTTTCCTTTCAACAAATGATTGCTTGGGAAAGATTTTTGAAGATACTTAAGCAGCAAGATCTTGTGCCATCTCCTCACAACCTACCATATTTTCCACTCTATGATCACTGTCAAGCTAGGGGATCAACCTCGGTTCAATAAGTGCCATCCAAATGGCAGAAATGGCTCCAGGCATATTTATAAATGAGGATCCAACCTGGCAAAGCTGCAACATAAGATTACTAAATAGCAAAATCAACATAAAATAGACAGGACTAAGGGATCTTGTAATCCTCCAAAACTACCGATTCTGGAGCAGTGCAAGGAATTAAGTAGTAATGTAATACCCTTATTCAAAAAAGGTGGGTGGCAAAAAGCAGATAACTGTGGGCTGGTTAAGCTATTATTCATTATTTCAATAATGAATTATGGAATTTTTCCAATAATAGCATAAAATTTGTAAAGTATCAATCTGATCAAGCAGAGAAAAATTGGCTTTATGAAGGAGACATTGTATCTGACAAATCTCAGCCAGAGTAGAACTGGTAGATGTAATATTTGAACTTTCAAAAGGTGCTCAATAAGGTACCATCCAAAAAGTAACAATGCACGTGAAGATCTCATGATGTTAGAGGTAATGTAATGTATTAGCATGGACAGAGGACTGGCTAATCAGCAAGCAGCACTGAGTAGGAATAAAAGGCACCAAGTTCAAGTTGGTAACACATGAATCAATGCTGGAACTACAGCTATTTACTACACAGATTAGTGACTTGAAGAATGGAAGGAAATGCCAGATTTGCAGACGATACAGATGCAGGTGGAAAGCCAAGCTGAGAAAGGTACAAACAATTTATAGGCAGACATTGATAGGTTACATGAGTGAGCAAAACATTGGCCAATGAAGCATAATGTGGGAAAAAATGAAGTTCACTTTGGAAGAAAGAATGATAAAACCAATTATTATTTAAATGGCGGAAGACTACAGGAAGCTGAAGTGCCAGAGAGATTTGGGGGCCCCTCAAACATGAAACATAGAAAGCCAACATACAGGTGCAGCAGGCAATTACAGAAGCTAATGGAATGCTGGCTATTACTTCAAGGAGGCTAGAGAATAAAAGTAGGGAAGCCTTACTACAACTGTACAAGTCACATCTAGAGTACTGAACAGTTCAGCACTCTAGATGTAAAGAAAGATCATTGCAGGGAGTTCAAAGAACGATTACAAGTACAATCCTTGGTATGGATTGTCCGAAGAGTAAAGGTTGAACAGGTTACAAGTGCACTCAGTTTTTCTTTTTAGAACAATGGAGAGGTGATCCTATTGAAATATACAAGATTTCTAGGACAGGAATGCCTGTCCTCATAGGAGAGTCTAGGATCAGAGAGCAGTCTCAGAACAAGGGAGAATGAGATGAGGAAGGTGGCGGAAGAGTTGCAAATCTTTAGAATTCCTTGGCCCAAAAGGCATCCTTGAATATTTTCAAAGCTGGGGTACAGATTTTTTTATTAAAAATCAGTAAAGCAATTGAATGTTATGTGGAGAGGGTGGAAAAATTGAATTCAAAGGAAGTTGCATGATCTTATTGAATGGTGAAGCAGGCTCAAGGGGCCAAATGACAAAGTCCTGTTCCTATTTCTCATGGTCTTGATAACCTCACAAACAGCTCAGAATAAAGCTCCGCAGTACTATTACATCTAGTTGTGAATGATGGTGGACAATTAAACAGCAAAGGGAAGAGGTTGCTCCAAAAAAATCCTCAACAATGGCTGGACCCAGCACTTCATTGCTGAAGGCAAGGCATTCACCCAGAAGTGGCGAGCAGATGATGCATCCCTGCTTCCTCCCACAATCATACAAGCTCAACTTCCGCCAATTCCATGTGATAGCAAGAAACACCAAGAGCACTGGATACAGCAAAGGCCATGAAATCAGAAAGCATCCCAACTGTGGTACTGAAGAATGATGTTCTAGCATACCTCTAGCCAAGAAAGTTCAGAATGGTTTCAACACTACAACTTACTGAACAATGAGGAAAATTGTCCAGTTGTGCCCCAGTCACAAAACACAGGACAAATTCAATCTGGTTAATTACTCTTCATTCCACTCTCAATCACAAGGAAAGAGACGAAAGGTGTCATTGACTGGGCTATCAAGTGGCAGCTGCTCACTAATGCCCAGTTTGCATTTTTCCAGGATCACCCTGCTCTAGACTTCACTAAAGCCTTGGTCCATGTGTGAACCAAACAGCTAAATTCCAGAAGTGACTGTCCCCAACAGCAAGGCAACATTTGACCAAGAGTGATATCGAAGAGTTCTGGTAAAACTGAAGTCAAAGGACATGATGAGCAAAACACTCCCATGGATAAAATCATATCTTACATAAAGGATTGTGGCTGTTATTACTGGTCATGAATTATCCCAACCTTAGAGCATTATTGCAGGAGTTCCTCAGGCAAGCGTCCTGGACCCAACAACCTTCACCTTCCTGCCATCATGAGGTCAGAAGTGGAAATGTTCACTGATGATTGCACAATATTCTATTCCACTCAAATCCTCAATGAACTTGCATGCATCATGAACCCACATCAACTTCATCACCATCAACATAATGGAGACCATCACTGATCAGAAACTTAACTGGATCAGCCATTAGAGAGGGTGCATGGAAGTTCCACCAAGAATTTGCCTGGGATGGAGCATTTCAGCTAAGACCATAGTATAGTTTGGGTGCTTGTTTCTTGGAACAGAGAAGTCCAAGAATGGACCCGAGTATAAAATAATGAGCAGGATGAGTGCAGTTCTAACAACATTCAAGAATCTCAACACCATACAGAATAAAAGGAGCCCACTTCACTGATACACCTTCCAGCACCCAAAACCTTGATTCCCTTCAACATCAGTGCAGTGTGGCTGAAAAATGTACTGCAGTTATCTGCCTAGATCACTGTGACAACAATGCTAAATTGGTGACATCTGCAAAGGAAGACAAGGTGCATGGGAACATCACCACCTGCAGGTTATCTTCCAAGTCACACATATTCTGACTTGGAAATATATCACCATTCCTCAATCAATACTGGATCTAAATGATGAAACTTCCTCCCAACAACACCATGGGCTTACCCTCACTAGAAACTGTTGAAGGTGGCTGCTCAGTACCACCTTCGCATGGGAAATAAAGGGTTGTCAGTAAAGGATGGCCTTCCCGATGAAACCCAGATATCAAAAAATGAATCAAGTTTTTAAAAAAAAAAGAATAGGTCAATTTTATCATTTAAGAAGTTATGTACAGTAGCAATTCCTAGCCAGTGTGGAGGGGAAAACTCTGAAACTGCTCATCTCAATATCTCATGCCCTAATGGAGAAGAGTCAAGTGTTAGTTCCAGTTGCATGGTCCCTTAAAAATAAGCACTATGCAATACAATTTCTAAACACATTTCAGCTGCTCAACTATTAAGTCAAACTGGGAAAAATATACATAATCCCTTTTCTAAGATCTGTTTAAGGAACAAAAATAAATCACTGAGGGTACTTGATGGCAAGTCAGCCTCAGAACAATGCAAAGTCTTCAGGAAGAGATAATGAGAATTCAGACCAAATTCAGATCTGGACAGTAAAGACACCTGCGTTAGACTATTTTTTCATTGACTATGGCTCCACCTTCAATACTATAATTCCAAGCACACTTATCACCAAACTCCAAGACCTGGGACTCAACACCTCCCTCTGCAACTGGATCCTTGACTTTTTGACCAACAGACTGCAATCAGTGAGGATAGGCAGCAACACCTCCAGCACGATTATTCTTAACGCTGGTGGCCCACAAGGCTGAGTCCTCAGCCCTCTACTCTACTCCCTATATATTCATGACTGCATGGCCAGATTCTGCTCTAACTCCAGCTACAAGTTTGCAGATGATACCACCATAGTAGGCCGCATCTCAAATAACGATGAGTCGGAGTACAGGAAGGAGATAGAAAGCCTAGTGACATGACGTCACGACAACAACCTTTCCCTCAATGTCAGCAAAGTAAAAGAGCCGGTCATTGACTTCAGGAAAGGGGGCAGTGTACATGCTCCTGTCTATATCAATGATGCTGAGGTCGAGAGGGTTAAGAGGCTTCAAGTTCCTTGAAGTGAACATCACCAATAGCCTGTCCTGGTCCAACCACATAGACACCATGGCCAAGAAAGCTCACCAGCGCCGCTATCTTCCTCAGGAAACTAAAGAAATTTGGCATGTCCCCTTTGACACTCACCAAGCTTTATCAATGCACCATTGAAAGCATCCTATCTGGATGCATCATGGCTTGGTATGGCAACTGCTCTGCCTGGGTCCACAAGAAACTGCAGAGTCGTGTACACAGCCCAGCACATCATGGGAACCAGCCTCCCCTCCATGGAAGCAGCCAGCATAATCAAAGACCCCACCCAAGTCATTCACTCTTCTCCCCTCTCCCATCAGGCAGAAGATACAGGAGCCTGAAGGCACATACCGCCAGGCTCAAGGACAACTTCTACCCCACGGTGATAAGACTATTGAACGGTTCCCTTATACGATGAGACGGACTCTTGACCTCACAATCTACCTTGTTACGACCTTGCACCTTGTCTACCTGCAATGCACTTCCCTGTAGTGGTGACACTTTACTCTGTATTCTGTTATTGTTTTTACCCTGTACTACCTCAATGCACTCTGTAATGAATTGATCTGTACGAACCGTATGCAAGGCAAGTTTTTCACTGTACCTCAGTACAAGTGACAATAATAAACCAATACCAAACAGGCTCCCAGAAAGTGTACGTGGGGGAAGGAGATGTCTTTAACAAACCCAAATCAATGCTCATTAACTAGGGAGCAAAAAAGAGCAGGAAGAGGGAGGGAAAAAAAAACAAAGCATATATTCTAACAAGAGCTCAACACTGCAGAGAGCCCAGAAGTATCGAGGAGTGAAATTAAAAAGGAAATTAGGAAAGGAAGAGTGTGCATGAAAAGAAACACAGGTAAAGTTAATACAAAACCCAAAATGCATAAAGGGAAGGAGGATTACAGAAAGAAAATGTAGGACCTATTGGTAACAAAATGGAACCCCAAGAGTGGAGCCAGGATACATGATTACTCATCCAAATATTTGAGATCATCTTTAAAGAGGATGACACCAATACTGTCATTAAGCAGTAGGTGAGCAAAATACTGGATAGGATAAACAGAGGAGGGATAACACAACTAGAACCATATAAAATTGCATCCCGGGTTCTGAAATGAGAAGAAATAGCGAAGGCTTTGGCCATTGCTATTCTAATGGAGTCTTTAGAACCAGAGGTCACAGTCTCAGAATAAATGGGCCATTCATGACTCAAGGTGGAAAGGAATTTCTTTATCCAGTAGATAGCAAGTCTTTGAAATTTTCTATCCCAAAAGGCCAAAGAAGTCTCAGTTCCAGAGTACCTCTAGGAGGCAGCACACTAACACAGCTGGTAGAGCTGCTCCCTCACAGCATTAGTGACCCAGGTTCAATCCTGACCTTGGGTCTTGTCTGTGAAGTTTGCACGTTGTCCCTGGTTCCTCCAGGTACTCAGGTTTCCTCCCATATCCCAGGTTAATTGGCCACTATAAATTGCCCCAAGTGCAAGTTGTAAAACTTCAAGAGTTCGTGCTAGTTGATGGGAACGTGGGTGAGAGGAAGTAGTGCAATTAATGTAGGATGGGTGGTTAATGGTTGGCACAGATTCAGTGGGACAAAGGACTTATTTCTGTGCTGTGTTTGTTCTCTCTCTCTCTACACACACATATATATATATATACACACACACACATACACAAATATATATTGTATATATTATATATATTGTGTGTGTGTATATATGTATATAATATGACTTAAACAGAAATGTAGATGGGTTGGTTAGTGAGCTTGCAGATGACAAAAATTGGAGGAGTTGCGGACAGTAAAGAAAGTCAAAGGACACAGCAGAATATAGATCAGTTAGAGATATGGATGGAGAAATGGCAGAGCTCAATGAGGTTTTGCACTTTGGGAGGTCAAATGCAAGGGGAAAGTAATGGCAGAACCCTTAGCAGCATTAATGTAAAGAGGGGTCTTGGGGCCCAAGTCCATACCTCCCTGAAAGTGGCAACTCAAGTAGAATAAGGTGGCATATGGCATGCTTGCCTTCATCACCAGGGGCATAGAGTATAAGAGTTAGGAAGCCATCCATACTTCAGGCAATTTACAGTAGTCTATTAACCTACCAGCACTTCTGGGATACCGGAGGAAAGATCATCTAGGGGAACACACACAGTCTCAGGAAGAATATGCAAACTCCACACATATAACGCTCTGGGTTAGAATAGAAGCTGGGTCACTGGAGTTCTGTGGCAGCAGCACTGAGTGCTGTGTCATTGTGTCACCCACAACTTACTGGAGTCAATTCGAAATGCAACAATTTCCTATTGTTCCAAAACTGATACTAATGAATTTTGAGGCATCCACACACTGCATCATTCAACAAACACAGCCATTGAAAATTAATTACACTAACCATTCATCATAAGTTTGTGGTCAATCTAAATAATAAAACAAGGCAAATCAAACAGTTGACCAATACATGTGAGAGATAGTTAACTTCAAGTCCAAGGACATTTTTACACTGTTTATGATTGGCGAGGTCTTATTTGACATATCTGGGAACAAATATCAGAAGGATATTCTTGTGCTGCTTGGCTGAAGGATGACATCTTGAGTAAAAATAGGATGGATGTATGCTCTTCAATTTTCACTACTACATTTGAAAAAAATCAGAAGAATATAGGCACACCTTTCACACAAAAGTGCAAGTTCCTACAAAATAGGAATATACTGATTGTGTGCGGAAGAAAAAGACCTAGCAGTACAAATGGCCTTGTTCTGTATTTGTAGCTCCACATCTGACCATGAGCCATAACCAGGAAAAGATAAGACCAATCACAGCCAATATTTCTGGCAGACAACAGAACACACAACCAAGTTCGTTTTCCTATACTAACCACCCTCTAATCATGCAGATTAAATTTGGAGTCTTACATTTTTACTTTCAATACAATAAATAGTTACTTATTACACAGATTAATATTTAAAGGGCAACTTACGAATGCATTTTCTTTTACTTCCAGATTATTGAGTACCACGTCACCTACAAAAAAAAGCCAACTTTCAATACAACCAAAACATTTCATGTTAAGTGCAAAGTAAATTGACATAAAAAGAAAAATAAATTAATTCATAAGTTATATCTCAATACATGGCATTTGCAACAATCACAAAAGATGGTTCCATAGCAAGGAAATCCTTTAGCATAGTGCAATGCATTATCATGGAATATCATTTTTCACTACAATATGTGATGACTTGCACAGAGAGGCCACTGAGCACACACAGCAACAACAACATACAATGCTAATTTTTTAATGTCATTTGCATAAAGTTTTAACACATGCTTATTGAACAGTGTGGACCTTTCAGTGAAGGGGGTCTGAACCATGTATCTGCATGTGGCAGATGTGGCATGTACAATGTAGGTACCTGCAAATGGCCTATTGTACCTTGCACAGGGCTTTGTCCATGGCACAATACCTTAGCCTGGGATCCTTAGATAAGACTAGTGCAGCAGCCTTACACGCATTACTAATTCCATCTCATTAAATTTAAACTCAAGTTGATAGCAAATCCTATACAATTAGTTTCTAATTGGGCTATGCACAGTAAGGAACATGTATTGTTTTATAGGGACAAGAGCATAAACACAAATTCAAAACAAACATTGGTTATGCAAGAGATCCCTAGATATAGCATTCAAAGAAAAACAGCTTATGGACTTGCAATTCCTGTACAAAGCACAAAAGAACAAAGGTGGCTGAACAGCATGACTCTCATCTCCAAAATCTACTAATTTTGGTCATTTCAAAGAAGTGACAGCATTTGGCCATCTTTAGGATAGGAACTCCTTCACTGAGCAGCTTCAAGACGACAAATGAAGCCATTTAGTCAGGATGCTCTGAATAAGCTAGGGCTAGCTATCAAGCACCCATTTACACCAATCCTTTACTAATCATATTTTTACTTTCCCCTTATTCCCATCAGCTCTCTGTAGGTTCTTCCATTTATCTACAGACGAGGGGCAACTTATAGTGGTTAATTAACCTACCAGCCTGCACACTTCTGGAACATGGCAGGAAACCAGAGCATCCAGAAGAAACCCACGCACTTACAGCATTAAAGTGCAAAGATCACACGGACTGCTCTGGAGGTCAGGATTCAACCCAGGTCAGTGAACCTGTGAGGCAGCAGCTCTACTGGTTGTACCACAGAGCTCCAGTCAGAAATAGTTATTGGTGTTTAGTGTCTGGTAGCATTGTTTTCACTCTTCCATTGAAGAGATTGAGTGACATTTGTCTCCTTTATAAAATGTGTTGCATACATTGCCAATGAAAACTTCCTCCTTACAAGTTCTCATTTGTTCCTCTATAAAAATTAGAATCTGTCTTGGGTTTTCTACTATGAGTAATTCTATCATTAATTTTCAAAAATACTTCCTTAGTTGGTAATAACTACCTGAATCTCATAACTTGACGTTTCAGTTCCAATCTCATAACAGTTTCAGTTTCAACTGAATCCAATACTCACTGCAACGTGACCACTCATTGTCCCCTTTAATTCTCAGAGGAAAATTGTGCCTTTCATACAGTACATTCGTCTTTGGATGGGAAATAAAGCAATATCTCCTTTAGTATTTAGCATGTTCACCTTTGTAAAGAAGAATTCCTGCAATGTGAAATAAAACATTCTTCTGTTCCCTGGTGACTACTTAGTTCAGTATAACTAACTCTAATCCACCCTTCAGTCAATTATCTGTGGTGATAGAGGCAAGGGAGGGAATGGGGAGGGTGCTTGCTGGTGAAGAGGAGTGTCCTCTTTTATATTAACATGGGAGCTTATGCCATTTCAACAAAATGACCCACTTTCCACAAGTTAAATCGTTGCCTCGCCTCAAACTGGACACATTAACATTTCTCAAGGGAAAGTGAATATTAAAACCATTCTTTAAAAAAAAAGTTACTTCAAAGCAAACTAAAAAAAATACAGAATTCAGATTTTCACCTTGTTTTCTTTAAAGTTTTTTTGTCAGTACAATGTTATTTAGAAAAAGGTTTACAATGCTGGTTTATAGTAGGACAAACAAAAAACATAATCAACGTCGACATACAGTGGCATGCAAAAGTTTGGGCATCCTGGTCAAAATTTCTGTTACTGTGAATAGTTAAGCGAGTAAAAGATGACCTGATTTCCAAGAGGCATAAAGTTAAAGATTACACATTTTTTTAATATTTTAAGCGAGATTACTTTTTTTATTTCCATCTTTTACAGTTTCAAAATAACAAAAAAGGAAAAGGGCCCAAAGCAAAAGTTTGGGCACCCTGCATGGTCAGTACTTAGTAACACCCCCTTTGGCAAGTATCACTGCTTGTAAATGCTTTCTGTAGCCAGCCAAGAGTCTTTCAATTCTTGTTTGAGGGATTTTCACCCATTCTTCCTTGCAAAAGGCTCCTAGTTCTGTGAGATTCTTGGGCCATCTTGCATGCACTGCTCTTTTGAGGCTATCCATGGATTTTCGATGATGTTTAGGTCGGGGGACTGCGAGGGCCATGGCAAAACCTTCAGCTTGTGCCTCTTGAGGTAGTCCATTGTGGACTTTGAGGTGTGTTTAGGATCGTTATCCTGTTGTAAAAGCCATCCTCTTTTCATCTTCAGCTTTTTTTTATTACAGACAGCGTGATGTTTGCTTCCAGAATTTGCTGGTATTTAATTGAATTCATTCTTCCCTCCACCAGTGAAATGTTCCCTGTGCCACTGGCTGCAATACAAGCCCAAAGCATGATCGATCCACCCACGTGCTTAACAGTTGGAGAGGTGTTCTTTTCATGAAATTCTGCACCCTTTTTTCTCCAAACATACCTTTGCTCGTTGCAGCCAAAGAGTTCTATTTTTAACTTCATCAGTCCACAGGACTTGTTTCCAAAATGCAACAGACTTGTTAGATGTTCCTTTGCAAACTTCTGACACTGAATTTTGTGGTGAGGACGCAGGAAAGGTTTTCTTCTGATGACTCTTCCACGAAGGTCATATTTGTGCAGGTGTCGCTGCACAGTAGAACAGTGCACCACCACTCCGGAGTCTGCTAAATCTTCCTGAAGGTCTTTTGCAGTCAAATGGGGGTTTTGATTTGCCCTTCTAGCAATCCTACGAGCAGTTCTCTAGGAAAGTTTTCTTGTCTTCCAGACCTCAACTTGACCTCGACCGTTCCTGTTAACTGCCATTTCTTAATTACATTACGAACTGAGGAAACGGCTACCTGAAAACACTTTGCTATCTTCTTATAGCCTTCTCCTGCTTTGTGGGCATCATTTATTTTAATTTTCAGAGTGCTAGGCAGCTGCTTAGAGGAGCCCATGGCTGCTGATTGTTGGGACAAGGTTTGAGGAGTCAGGGTATCTATAAAGCTTTGAAATTTACATCACCTGGCCTTTCCTAATGACAACTGTAAACAAGCCATAGCCCTAACAAGCTAATGAAGGTCTGAGACCTTGGTAAAAGTTATCTGAGAGCTCAAATCTCTTGGGGTGCCCAAACTTTTGCATAGTGCTCCTTTCGTTTTTTCCACTCTAAAATTGTACAAAACAAAAATAATATACTAATCTTGCTTAAAATGTTGAAAAGAATGTTTCATCTTCAACTTAATAACTTTTGGAGATCAGTTCATCTCCTACTCACTTCACTATTCACAGTAACAGAAATTTTGACCGGGGAGCCCAAACTTTTGCATGCCATTGTATGTGGCATACAATAAGGCAAACAGCTGACAAAATTTTTTGCTGGATGAGCACAGATCATTCAATGCCTAATAAGGTCAACACCACCCAGCCCATTTGATCAGTGCCTCATTAAATCAGCAGGAACATCATTTAATAGTTTGAACATTATCCAAATATCATTTAGTTTGAAAATTTACTATATGCACATATCTTGATTATTTAAGCTCACCTAACACTCCAATCACAGTTCATCATAATTTATTCCTCCGCTATGAGAAATCAGTCTTGTGCTTGCTTACTTACGACAGATTCCTACCTGTAAATGTTCCAATTTTAAAATTCTTATCTTGCCGTTCTGTAAACTTCAATACCTTTCAAACTTCAGTTCTTATATGGATGCACATTGAAGAAATATTTCTTCACTCAACCATGGCAGTTGAGCACACAGACATTCTTCAAAACCAATATTTTTTTTTAAAAACTCATTTGCCCTATAACTCCATGGCTCAATGTCAAATTTTGTTTGATATCACTCATGTAAAGCAACTTGAGGCATTTTATAATAGCAAGAATTGTTGAGCAACTAGTTTTTGCTGCATCTTGCATTAGATGAGAAACATGAAAATTTCACAATACAGAAAATTCTAGAAATATCAGCAAGTCCGACAGCATCTGGGAAGGCAGAGTTAATGTTACAGGTCGATGACTTTTCATCAGAATTAGGAAAAAAGTTGGAAAACAAGTACAAGCGACCTCTGTAATGATTATTCAGGTTACTGAAATTCAACCTTACAGAATTCACATATCACCACCCAAATATTTGAAATATGGAATAAAATTCGCTCACGGAATTGTGTGGAAAGCAAAAGTGAATAAATCACAGAATTTTTCAACTCAAATTAATGCATGCATGGGTGATACGGCTTTACGTTACAGAAAACAACAATATGGCCCATTTTTAAGGAATGCAACCACCCAAGCCCATAACATGGGAATTGTCTATTTGTTTTAAGTTGTAGAGGAAGAGGAGGAATGCAGAGATCACAGAAAATGTCTGTGCTAGGGTGGAGACCAAGAGAGACTGAATCAGAATCAGCTTTACTGTCACTGACATATGTTGGGAAATTTGTTGTTTTGCAGCAGTAGTACAGTGCAAGACAAAGATATAAAAATTACTATATTACAAAAATAAATAGTGCTAAAGAGGAATAATGAGGTAGTGTTCATGGACCATTCAGAAACCTGATGGCGTAGGGGAAGAAGCTGTTACTAAAACATTAAGTGTGGGTCTTAAGGCTCCTGTAGCTCCTCCACGATGGTAGTAAGAGGGCATGTCCCATGTGGTGAGGGTCCTTAATGATGGATGCTGCCTTCTTGAGGCACCACCTCTTAAAAATGTCCTCGATGGCGGGAAGGATTGTGCCCATGATGGAGTTGGCTGAATCTACAACACTTTGCAGCCTCTTTTGATACCAGGCCAGCAGTGATGTAACCAGTCAGAATAGTCTCCGCCATACATCTGTAGAAATTTGCAAGTCTTTGATGACATACCAAATCTACTCAAACTCTGAATAAAGTAGATCTGCTGGCGTGCCTTCTTTGTGATTGCATCAATGTGTTGGGTCCAAGATAGATCTTCTGAGATGTTGGCACCCAGGAACCTGAAGCTACTCACCCTTTCCACCGCTGACCTCGCTGACGTTGAGTGCGAAGTTGTTGTTGCGACACCACTCAACCAGCCAATTTATCTCACTCCTGTACACCTCTTCATCACCATCTGAGATTCTGCCAACAACAGTGGTGTCATCGGCAAATTTGTAGATGCGCTTGAGCTGTGCCCAGCCACATCATCATGAGTGTAGAGAGTAGAGCAATGGGCTAAGCATGCATGCTTGAGGTGCACCTATGTTGATTGTCAACAAGAGGAGATGTTACTACTGATCCGCACTGACTGTAGTCTCCCGATAAGAAAGTTGAGGATCCAGTTGCAGAGGGAGGTAGAGATGCCCAGGTTTTGAAGCTTGTTGATTAGTACTGAGGGAATAGTGGTGTTGAACACTGAGCTGTAATTGATAAACAGCAGCCCAATGTATGTTTTGCTGTTTTCCAGGTGCTCCAAAGCTGAGTGGAGAGCCTGTGAGATTGCACCCGTTGTAGACCTGTTGTGCCAGTAGGCAAACTGCAGCAAGTCCAGGTCCTTGCTCAGGCAGGAATTAATTCTAGCCATGACCAACCTCTCACAGCACTTCAAAGTAGATGTGAGTGCTACCAGGCGAAAGTCGTTGAGGCAGCTCACCCTGCTCTTCTTGGGCACCAGTACGATTGATGCCCTTTTGAAAGCAAGTGGGAACCTCTGACTGCAGAAATGAGAGGTTGAAGATGTCCTTAAAAACTCCAGCCAGTTGGTCGGCACAGATTTTCAGCATGTTGCGAGGGTTCACCCTCTTGAAGGATGTTCCGACGTCGGCCTCAGACAGATCACGGGGTCGCCTGATGTGGGGATT
This sequence comes from Pristis pectinata, assembly GCF_009764475.1. NCBI lineage: Eukaryota > Metazoa > Chordata > Chondrichthyes > Rhinopristiformes > Pristidae > Pristis > Pristis pectinata. Next base: position 77,325,089 of record NC_067411.1, read on the forward strand.
CGCACAAGTGTAGTGTTATTCTCCCTTTCAAAGTGTGCATAAAAGGCATCGAGCTCATCAGGGAGTGAGGCATCACTGCCATTTATGCTGTTTGGTTTTGTCCTATGGGAAATAATGGCATGCAAATCCTGCCACAGCTGTCGTGCATTTGATTGTCTCTCTAACTTCACACGCAATTGCCTTTTTCGCTCTCACGATGGCCTTCCGTAGGTCGCACCTGGACTTCTTGTAAGGGTTCTGGATTGCCAGTTTTGAACATCACAGATTTAGCCCTCAGCAGACTGTGAATCTCCTGGTTCATCTTGGGCTTCTGGGTTGGGAAAACTCAGTATGTTCTCGACGTCACATACTCATCCACGCAGGTCTTGAAGTCGGTGACGGCTGTGGCATTTTCAATCAGATCCGATGATGAACCTCCGACTATGGTCCGATCCACTGATTCAAAGCAGTCCTGTAAACGCTCCTCCACCTCCCTTGACCATACCTTCGCGATCCTCACCACAGGTGCTGCATCCTCAGTCTCTGCCTATATGATGGGAAATAGGTGATTGGACTTGCCAAAATGTAGGCGCGGGATGGCATGGTAAGTGTTGTTAATAGTAGTGTAGCAGTGATCAAGTGTGCTGGCTCCTCTGGTTCCGCAGGTGATATGTTGGTGGTAGTTTGTCAGAGACCTCTTCAAGTTGGCCTGGCTGAAGTCCCCCTTGACGATCGGGAAGGCATCAGGGTGCGCTGTCTTGTGACTCTTTATCACGGTGCTCAGCTCCTCCAGTGCCAGCTTGACATTTGCCAGGGGTGGAATGTACATCACTACAAGGGTGACGGCAGAGAACTCCCTCAGCAGATAAAACAGATGACACTTGACCACCAGATGTTCCAGACTCTTATGCCAGTGGTAGTGGTACCAGCTGAGAGAGGGCAGTAAAGACTTGTTAACTGCAAGTGATGTGTCTAGAGATGCAAATTCAAGGAGACAAATGAGAACTGATGAAAAAACAATTCTGAAACAGAAAAAAATGTAGCAATTGCTGGAAATCCAAAATAAAAGATAATGCTGGAAGTACCCATCTGGAAAGAATAAAACTGAGTTAATGTTACAGGTTGATCGCCCTTTATCAGGCCTCCAGTTCAGACACAAACTGGAAGAGTAGGTTATCTGAAATTGTTGAATTAAATAGTCCCGAGTGCTGTAATGTGTTTAGCAGCAAGTTCAGATGTTGCTCCTGGAGCTTATGCTGTTATCACAAAGCCCAATGTAACAAGCCAAAGCCATAAATCAGAGTGGGAGCAAGATGGAGAAGTAACAGGCAACCAGAAGTTTCGAGTCATCCATGTGGATTGAACAAAGCAATCACTCATTGTGTTTAATGTTTCCAATGTAGAAGAGATCACTTTTTGAGTGGAAGCACAAGTGATTCCTACTTGGAATGAGTGTTTGGATCCCTAGATGGTAGATAGGGAAAAGAGAAAAGTGCAGGTGCTGCATCTCCTGTTGGTAGAGATGGAAGAGTGAAGTCAAGAGTCCATCCAGAATGTGTCTGGTGTTAGAATCTTGAAGGTAATAGAGGATGATCCATTTTGAATGTGGAAGCTGATAGGATGGAAGGCATCACCATCTGTGTAGAGAGGAGGTGAGAGCAGAAACAGAACAAACAGCTTTGTCAATTATGATGAAAGGGAAGCTAATGTTAAGAGAAAAGGAAGACATCCAGCAAGCATTGGTGTGGAAAGTGCCTTTAATCAGAACAGATACTGAAGAGCCAAAGAAACAGGGAGAATGGAATGGAAACAGAGAAGAGTTGTAACCCAAATAGTTCTGTAGCCTGTGGGCTTGTAATAAATATTGGTTGCTAACCTATCCACAAGACAGAGATAGTGGTCAAGAAAGAGAGTCAAATGGACTGGCGGAATGTGAGAGCAAAGTGGAAATGGGTAGGTAGCGATGAAATTTGAGTTCTGCATGAAGGCATGAAGCTGTACCAATGCAGTCATTAACGGACAGAAAAAAGGGATAAAGGGAGAAGCTGAAGTTGAAACAAGGACTGCTCCACGTATTCTACAAAGAAAGAAATATCTTCTGTTCTAGGGAGGGGTCCTGACCCAGGGCGCTGACCACCTGCTTTTCTCCACAGATGCTGCCTGGCCTGCTGAGTTCCTCCAGCATCATTGTGTTTTTCATCTAAATTCCAGCATCTGTAGACCTTTGTTTCTCTTAGATAGGCATATGAATGTGCCGAGAATGGAGGAATATGGACATTGTGGAGGTAGAAGGAATTAGTTCAGTTAAGCATTTAATTACTAGTTTAATTAGTTCGACACAACATCGTGGGCCGAAGGGCCTATTCCTGTGCTGCACTGTTCTATATTGGACCTGGTGAATTCCCATCAGTACACCTTTGATTCAGAGAAAGTCAGTGAAGCTAAAGGAGAAGTTTCTCAATGTTAGAATGAGTTCAGCTCAGCCAAGAAGGGATGATGGTGAAAATTTCATCTGTTTTGTTGGCATTGTCTTTCACGACTGTTACTATGTTTTTCTTCCTAGGTGCTGGTACATTACTGAAGTTCCACAGGCTGAACCCAAATCCAATCAAATGTCTAGTTCACTTCAGTATTGAGTGTGGTATTTCAACTACACCCAATACTGTACATACAATTCATCCAATCTAAAGATGAGCTGACCTTCCACACTCTTTGCCAATTTTGAGTACTTCAAATCTGCTGCCCCCCCACCAATCCTTTCAGTTAATGATGACATTTTTATATTCACAGGGATGGACATCGGTGACATGAATAATATCTATTGCCCACACTTAACAGCCCTTTAAAAAGTTGGTGATCAGCTGCTTTCTGAAAAACACCAGTCCTTGTGGTTAAGGAACTATAGGGCAGTAAGAACAAGAATTTTATTGTGAAAGGAAAATGCATTTCATGTTGGGATGGTGTAGGTATTGAAGGTGGCAGTCAAAGTACCAGTTGCCCGTAACCTTCAGGGCGGCAAAGTTGCATCTTGCTGTCAAAGAATGCTGAACTACCACAATACACATAATTAGAGATAATACACACAAGCCACCGCAAGTTGGTACAGAAGGAGTGGAAAGTTAAGTCTGTGGCTATGGCACCAATCAAACAAGCTACTTTATGCACGATGGCATCAAGTTTCCTCAGCATTGTTGGAACTGCACTCATCCAACAACAGAATTCTCCCAACTTGTGATTTGTAAATGACAGAAATACTTTGAGTCAGGAGAAAAGTACTCCACAAAAATCACAGAATTGTTTCAAAATGGATGGAGGTCATTTAGCCCATTGAATCAATACCAGCTTTTTTCAGGACTGATCCAAATAGTCCCACTCCCACAAAGCCCTGCAAAGTCCTTTTTTAAAAATAAATACTTATTCAGCTGCTTTGAATACAATTGAATCTATTTCCACTACCCTCCAGTCCCAGCGCACCATGTAATCATTTCACTAAATCTCTTCTGCATCCTCTCCAAAGTCTTCATCTTTTCTAAAGTGTGTCACTTACATCTGGTCATGATAATCCTGCTGTAGTTGAACCAACATTTTATAGAGGTTCATAGTGACTTCCTTGTTCTTGCATTCTGTGCCTCAGTTGACAAAGTCCAGAATCCTGTATGCATCATGAACTACTTTCTCAACCTGCTCTGCTGCTTTCAACAAACTGAGGGCATGCATCCCATAGCCTGTGCACTCCACGGTACATTTTTCTTCAGATTTCTCAGCACTGCATTTCATCTGCCACTTACTTGCCCATTCCATTAGCCTATGTCTATCACCCTTAAATCAATGCCTAATCTCCTCAGATTCGCAACCTGGAAATGGTGGCCTGCACGCCCATATCATTAATATACAGATAACTGCAACAACGCTAGTACAATCTGGAGGAATTGCACTTTCTAATCCCTTCCAATTCGAAAAAAAACTCACTACTGTTCTGTTTCCTGCTTTTTAGCCGATTTTCTATCCTCTAATGCGTCTTTAACTTCATAGCCTCCAATCTTGATAACAAACCTATAATGTGGTACTTGATCAAATGCCTTTTGGAAGTCCACATCCACTACCAACTGCAATTTTCCCATCAGATCAGATTCAGCAGATCAGTCTCTGTGGAAAGAGAACGTATACCAGAGCTGGGGAAAAGTGATTACAAGGATAATTTATAATTACAGAGAAGGATAAATAGGACAAAGGATCTAGGATGTCTCCCCAGCAATACAGGCTCTTTTAATGGAAAAATAAAAACCAAGCTAATATCATAGATGATTTCAGCAGAAATGGCCATGCCTGATAACAAAGCAAGTTATCCAAAGTTGGAGAATTTGATAAGAAGTTTGTAAGTTTGCAAGATGCCAACACAAAAAATGAGATTTAGTTCTTCAAGCTTGTGTTGAACCTCATTGTGGTAGTGCAGGAGGCCACAGATGGCTAGGTCAGAGTGGGGTAGAATGGAGAACTGAAGTGGCATGTAACAAGCAGTTCAGAGTTGCTCATGCAGACTGCACACAGATGTTCTGCAAAATGATCACTGAATCAGTGTTTGCTTTCTCCACTGTGGAGTGGGCCACACTGTGAATACCAAATGCAGTACACTAGATTTGAAGAAGTGCAAGTGAATTGCTGCTTCACCTGGAAAGACCGTTCAGGTACCTGGATGTTGGAAAGGGAAGAGATGAAAGGGCAAGTATTGCATCTCCAGTGGTTGCGTGGGAAAGGCCATAAGATGAGCAGGTAGTGGGGATGGAAGGGTAGACTAGGGATTCGCGAAGAGGTTCGTAATTGTGTGGGAGATAATAGCCTGATGTTTAGTGGTGAGGTCATGGTCAAGAGGAAGCTATGATGACATGTCTTTGGCCTGAGATCAGATCACCAGAGAAAAATATCACCACCCTTGTCAATCAAAATTCTACCCTTCCCAAGATCACATCATGTTCAAACTATCCAGGTGTTTCCCAAGCCACTGTTCTCTTCATATCGTGAAATGCACACTTTATGCGGTGCCCACAGTTCTACTCTATTCTCTGCTACATTTAGTGCTAAAACAGGCAACTTATTCTTCCTTTCCGACAAAGATCAAAAATGTCAACAATATTCCAACCTCAATTTTTCTACCCCTTCACTCTTCTCTGACCCCATCTCTCCTCCCTGTTCCACCCCCTGCTATGCGTTCACAATCCCTTCTGATCTTCCCCTCTCATCCTGAACAATCCTCAGCCCTTCCCTCACCCACACTAATCTTCCCCCTTTTGAACTTGCAGCACTCTGTTCATTAACTAATCCTGCTATTCTCATCCAACCTGCCATCAAGGGCAGTGCTGTTATAGTCCAGTGAACTAACCAATATTTTTGGTGAGGCCAAACATATCCTCAGACCTCCCTTTTACACCATGACCACACCACTGAACATCAGACCATTGTCTCCTATAGAGTCATGGACTTCATTTCCTTAGGAGAAATTCCCTCCAAAACTTCCAAACTTGTAGGATCCCAGCCCTTGCACAGCCTGCTTCTACCTTCTGCCCAAAAACCACAAGCAAGGCTGTCCAGACAAACCTACCATTTCAGCCTATTCTTACCCCAAACTTATTTCTTTCTACTTTGATTACAGCTTTCTCCCCAGTTCATTCCCTTCCCACTTATATTTCAGATGCCATCCACTGCTTCAAAAGTTTCCAATTTCCTGGTCCCAACCAATTCATTTTTACTGTGGACATGCAATTTTTCCAGACATTCATCCCACATCAGCAAGTCTGAGGGCCCTCAGTTTCTTCTCTGATCAGAGGCCCAACCAATCTCCTCCACCAACACATTCATTCACCTAGCTGAACCTTGTTCTCACATCGAACAACTTCTGCTTCAACTCTATTCACTTTCTCCAGATCAAAAAGATGCAGCTATAGAAACACACATGGGTCCAAGCTACACCTGTCTTTTTGTGGGAAGCATCAAAGTCTTTATTTCAGACCTGCTCAGGGATACCTCCCTCAATTCTTTTTCCAGAACACTGATGACTGCATTGGTGCAATTTCCAACACTCATAGAGAACTTGAAAATTTTGTGACTTTTACTACCAATTTCCACCTTGCTCTTACCTTCACATGGTCCATTTCTGACTCTTCCCTTTCTGGATCTCAGGGGATGGTTGACCACATACATTCATTACAAGCCGACAAGCTCCTAGAGTTACCTTGTTTATACTTCCTCCTATGCTACATCTTGTATGGATTCCATTCTGTTTTCCCAGTTCGCCCATCTCTGATGGAGGAGCTCTGATAATGAAACTTCTTGCACAAGTATGACTGAACAGTTTTCCATCTTCCAGAACCATGGCTTCCCCTCTACCACTGAATCTCATCTACTTTCTGCATCTCTACCCTCACTTCCTCTCCTCTTGCAGTTCCTCTGGTCTTCACTGACCCCACCAGCCTCTGCATTCAACAGATCATTCTTAACCAGCTTCAATAAGATTTCAACACTTGACACATCTTCCTCTCCCTTCCAGCCTTTCAAAAGGACTGCTCCCTCATGACTTGCTGGTCTGCTATTCTGTCTCCATCAACCACTCCCAGAATTATGGCATTTTCCCAAACCACAGGAGATGCAACAACTATACTTTCACCTCTTCCCTTTCCACCATCCAGGTACACAAATAGTCTTGAGGTGAAACAACCATTCACTCATATTTCTTCCAATCTTGCATACTGCAATGAATGTTCACAATGTGGTCTCCTCAACATCGGAGAAACCAAAAGCAGATTGCACGATCACTTTTCAGAGTACCTGCATTCAATCCGCAAGAGCGACTCCAAATTTTCTGTTGCTTACCACTTTAATTCTCCATTCCACTGACCTATAAAATCCAGCACTGCCTCAAGACCCAAAGTAAGCTTGAAGAACACCACCTTTTATTCCAAATGGACACACTGCAGCCTTCTGGACTCAAATATCAAATTCAACAATTCTGGGTAATTTGCTTCTCTTTGTATCAGAACTAGCCACTTCTACTGAAGTCATCCATCTGTGATTTGGATCAGTTTTTCCACACTCCGTTAGCACAGCCTGACCTGCTGGGCACATCCAATAGACCTGCTATTAGCAAAAGATAACACAAAGGATAATCATGCTCTAATTTCACCATTAGCTCATTTAACAATCTCACATCATCACAAATATTCTGTTTGTCCCATCTATGCCTCCCATACCCTTCTTTTTCCCAGTTCTGACAAAGGATCTTCAACATGAAACGTTAACCATTTCTCTTTTCACACACGATGCCTGACCTGCTGAGTGTTTCCAGCATTCTATCCCTGTTTCTAGGACTTTCCAGAAAAGGTCAATTTTTTTTTTTGAACAAGGATATGACAACATTTGCAATTTTCCTGTCCTCAAACATCACCCTTATCAATAGCTGTTTCAAAGATTATGGGCAGGGCTTTTGCAAATTCCTCCCATACTTCCCTCAGCAACCAAGGATAAATCTCCTTTGGACTAGGTGATTTGTCCACAAAGCACAACCAGCCTTTATAGTTACTTAATTTTTTGCTCATCCAGGATTTCAATCTGCCTTTACTGAAACTCCAGCAGCAGCTTACATAATTCTTTGCCAAGAAAAGTACTCAATGAACAGTTCAAACTATGCCCATCTCCAATCCTAGATTTCGCTTTCTGTTTTTGCCCACCCTCTTACATTCTTCCCACTTCAGAATGAGGTTTATTGTCACTGACACGTCATGAAATTTGTTGTCTTGCGACAGCAGTACAGTGCAAGACATAAAATTATTATAAGTTGCAAAAATAAATAAATAGTGCAAAAATGGAATAATGAGCTAGTGTTCATGGACCATTTAGAAATCTGCAGGTGGAGGGGAAAAGCTGTTCCTGAAACGTTGAGTGTGGGTCTTCAGGCTCCTGTACCTCCTCCCTGATGGTAGTAACGTGAAGAGGGCATATTCCAGATGGTAAGGGTCCTTAATGATGGATGTTGCCATCTTGATGCACCGCCTCTTGAAGATGTCCTGATGGCGGGGAAGGTTATGCCCATGATGGAGCTGGCCTAGTCTACAACCTTCTGTAGCCTCTTTCAATCTTGCACATTAGAGCCTCCATACTAGGCAGTGATGCAACCATTCAGAATGCTCTCCACCGTACATCTGTAGAAATTTGCAAGAGTCTTTGGTGACATACCAAATCTACTCATACTCCTAATGAAGTAGAGCCGCTGGTGTGCCTTCTTTTTGATTGCGTCAATGTGTTGGGTCCAAGATAGACCCTCTGAGATGTTGATGCCCAGGAACTTGAAGCTGTTCACCCTTTCCACTGCTGACCCCTCAATGAAGACTGGTGGGCGTTCTCTTGACTTCCCTTCCTGAAGACCACAATCAATTCCTTGGTCTTGCTGACATTGAGTGCGAGGTAGACTTTCACACATGTATAGAAAATTTTGCAGTCCCTTTTACTTTCCTTGCCAGTCTTTTCTCATGACCTCTCATTTTTTAACTTCCCATTTAACATCCTGTAATTAGCCTGTTTCAACAACAACCTGGCATGTAATATTTCCTCTTTTCATGTGCTCTATCTCACTATCATTTGGTATTTAAATTACCCAAGACTACATGATACAAGAGGATGAGTTGCACCTAAACTGAAGGGAAACCAATATCCTTGCAGAGAGGTTTGCTAGTGCTCCAAGATATTGATCAATATACAAGATGGGTGGAGTATTCTTGCATAATACAAGGATCCCTCAAGGTGACATACAGACAGATAAAGTGGTGAAGGAGGCATATGGTTTACTTGCCTTCATTAGCCAAGGCAAAGAATACAAGAGCAGGAGGTTCACTGTCTACAATTTATGAAAATCATAAGACAAGTAGTATACAACTTTAAAATATAATATGTATTTGAGTTTATTGCAGCACGTTCCTGCAATTCTCGATGTCCAAATCCGGACTTCAAAACAGTAATGGAGTAATCAAATAGAATACTGAAATATACAGCCAGGAGAGCAGACTGCAAGCCTGCTTAAGCAGAAACATTTCATCACTAATTGCTCAATTCCCCAACTTAGCTCCTTCCACCTGCAGCTCCTTATACATCAGAGGTGGACACTAACCACTTTCATCTTCCCAAAAGCTGTTCTTGTTACGAACTACAACATCAACTGCATCCCACAGGACTTAACATCTACATTAGACTTGCTTAATAGGTAAATGAAAGTGAAAATGAAAGTAAATATTTTAGAAGCAATTGGATATTGTGATAGTGTTTTGATTGGTTTTTGTAGATGAATAAATGTTAATAAAAGTTAATGGTTTTATATTATTTTACACATTTGTTGATCAAAATATTAATCACTAAATTACAAAGGAATTTCACATCTATTTGGATTTATTACCATGCAGCAACCAGATAGCACATCTATAGGATCAACATTAAAGTTGTCAACAACCACATCAAGTGAAAGAGATAACAAAAAAGAAAACAACTTCTATTTATATATCAGACCTACAATCTCAGTACATGCCAAAGCAACGTGCAATTAATCATAGGAAAATAATAAATTTTCAGATGTTAAGGGAATCAAGGATTATGGATTTAGTGAAGGGAAGCAGCACGTAGGTAAAAGGTCAGCAGTAATTGAGGGCTTGGATAAGTATGGGGGACTCTGATATCGTGGCTATTACTGAGACGTGGCTGACGTCAGGAGAGGAGTGGATATTGAATATTCCTGGTTTTCGGTGTTTTAAGAGGGATAGGGAAGGGGGGAGAAGAGGTGGAGGGGTGGCAATACTGGTCAGGGACACTGTTACGGCTGTGGAAAAGATGGATGTTGTAGAAGGATCATCTCTAGAGTCCGTATGGGTGGAGTTAAGGAACAAGAAAGGAGCAGTTACTCTACTAGGAGTATTCTATAGGCCCCCCGGTAGCAGTAGAGATATAGAGGAGCAGATTGGCAGGCAGTATTTGGAGAGAAGCAGAAATAACAGGGTTGTTATAATGGGAGACTTCAACTTCCCAAATATAGACTGGAACCTGCTTAGTGCCAAAGGTTTAGATGGGACAGAATTTGTTAAATGTGTCCAGGAGGGATTCCTGACGCAGTATGTTGACGGGCCGACTAGAGGGAATGCCATGTTAGATCTAGTTTTAGGAAATGAACCGGGACAGGTGAAGGATCTATTGGTGGGTGAGCATTTGGGGGACAGTGACCATTGCTCCATAACCTTTAAAATTGTCATGGACAGGGACAGGTGCAGAGAGGACAAGAGGTTTTTCAATTGGGGAAGGGCTAACTACGAGGCTATAAGGAGAGAACTTGGGAGTGTAAATTGGGATGTCCTTTTTGAAGGAAAATGTACCATGGGGATGTGGTCGATATTCAGGGATCTTATGCAGGATGTTAAGGATAAATATGTCCCGGTGAGGCAGAGAAGGAATGGCAGGGTGAAGGAACCGTGGGTGACGAGAGAGGTGGAACGACTTGTTAGGGAGAAGAAGGTAACATACGTGAGGTATAAGCAGCAAGGTTCAGACAGGGCCCGTGAGGAATATAGGGTAGCGAGGAAGGAACTTAAGAAAGGGCTGAGGAGAGCTAGAAGGGGACATGAAAAGGCTTTGGCTAGTAGGGTTAAGGAAAATCCCAAGGCCTTTTTCAAGTACGTGAAGGGTAGGAGGATGGCTAGGGTGAAGGTAGGTCCGATTAAGGACAAAGGTGGGAGAATTTGCCTGGAGGCGGCAGAAGTGGGAGAAGTTCTCAATGAGTACTTCTCTTCGGTATTCACCAGGGAGAGGGGTCTTGATGATGCGGAAGGGAGTGCTGGTAGGGGTAATGTTCTCGAGGTTGTTGATATCAAGAGAGAGGATGTGTTGAAGTTGTTAAATAATATTAAGACAGATAAATCTCCGGGGCCTGACGGGATTTTCCCCAGGCTGCTTCGAGAGGCTAGGGAGGAGATTGCTGAACCGCTGGTAAGGATCTTTGAGTCCTCGTTGTCTACGGGGGTGGTGCCAGAGGATTGGAGGGTTGCGAATGTGGTCACCTTGTTCAAAAAAGGTAATAGGGATAGGCCAGGGAATTATAGACCGGTGAGTCTCACGTCTGTGGTGGGTAAGCTGTTAGAAAGGATTCTAAGGGATAGGATTTATGAACACCTTGAGAATCATGGACTGATTAGGGACAGCCAGCATGGCTTTGTGAAGGGAAGATCTTGCCTCACAAGCCTGATAGGGTTCTTTGAGGAGGTGACCAGGAAGATTGATGAGGGCAGTGTGGTGGATGTGGTTTACATGGATTTTAGTAAGGCGTTTGATAAGGTTCCTCATGGTAGGCTTCTTCAGAAGGTCAGAGGCCGAGGGATCCAAGGAAGCTTGGCTGTGTGGATTAGGAATTGGCTTGCATGTAGAAAGCAGAGGGTTGTGATGGAGGGAGTGCCCTCAGATTGGAAGGCAGTGACTAGTGGTGTCCCGCAGGGATCGGTTCTGGGACCTCTACTTTTTGTGATATTTATAGATGACTTAGATGAGGGGGTGGAGGGCTGGGTTAGTAAGTTTGCGGACGACACTAAGATAGGCGGTGTTGTGGATAGTGTGGAGGGCTGTCGGAGCTTACAGAGGGATATTGATAGGATGCAGAGCTGGGCTGACAAGTGGCAGATGGAATTCAATCCGGAGAAGTGTGAGGTGGTACACTTTGGAAGGACAAACTCCAGGGCAGAGTACAGGGTAAATGGCAAGGTACTTGGCAGTGTGGAGGAGCAGAGGGATCTGGGGGTTCATATTCACAGTTCGTTGAAAGTTGCCTCACAGGTGGAAAGAGCAGTTAAGAAGGCCAATGGGATGTTGGCTTTCATAAGTCGTGGGATTGAGTTTAAGAGCCGCGAGGTTATGATGCAGCTTTACAAAACTCTAGTTAGGCCACATTTAGAGTACTGTGTTCAGTTCTGGTCGCCTTATTATAGGAAGGATGTGGAGGTGTTGGAGGGGGTGCAGAGGAGATTTACCAGGATGCTGCCTGGATTGGAGAGTATTGAATATGAGGAGAGGCTTAAGGTGCTAGGGCTTTATTCACTGGAAAGGAGGAGGATGAGAGGAGACATGATAGAGGTATATAAAATGTTGAGAGGAATAGATAGAGTAGACAGTCAGCGCCTCCTTCCCAGGGCACCAATGCTCAAGACGAGAGGTCATGGCTTTAAGGTTATGGGTGGGAGGTTCAGGGGAGATGTCAGAGGGAGGTCTTTCACCCAGAGTGTGGTTGGTGCATGGAATGCACTGCCTAGGGTGGTGGTGGAGGCAGATACATTGAACAGGTTCAAGAGCTTGTTGGATAGGCATATGGAGGAACGTGAGATAGAGGGATATGCGGGAGGAAGGGGTTAGGTAGTGTGAGGGTGGTCTGATGGACGGCACGACACGGTGGCCGAAGGGCCTGTTTTGTGCTGTATGGTTCTATGGTTCTAATTTTATTGAATGGTGAAGCAAGCACAATTTCCTGAATGGCTTATTCCAGTTCATTTTCTTATATTCTAAGTAATTTTGTTGTGCCATTATTGATATAAGATAGGAATGGATGCAATCTTCATGACTCAAAGCAAAATATACCATAAACCGGAATCATTCAGAACTCCACTGTTCATCTCTCTAGGCATACAAGGGTCCATTTACTCACCACCCTTGCACTTGCTGATCTACACTGACACCCAGTCAAGTAAAAATGAATTTTCAAATTCTCATCCTCCTTTTCAATTCTTTTCGTACCCACATCCCCCAACATCTGCAATATCCTTCTGTCTTCCAATGTTCAGATACCCACATCTCCAACCTGGATTCTATCCCCGAATGCAAATGATACTTCAGTGTTTAAGAGCTGAAATTCTGGAATTCCCTCCCTAAAACTCTATCATACCACCTCATTTCTGATCAAACTTCTGACCATTATTACCTTCTGCAACTTGGCCAAATTTTGTTTGATAATATTCCTGTGAAACGTAATGCTATGGGCCATTTTGCTATACGAAACACAAGATAAAATTCTCTTGCTTCCCTCCACTCCATACAAGAGTTTTGCACAATGTGCAATGTTACCTGGACAGATTTGACTTCTTTGCACTTACTAGCCACCTGGATGCCCGAGCCATTCATTCTTGAAAATAAAAACAAACCAATGCCCCATCACAGGGCTCAGGCAAACCATATATGGTTTAATGTGACCTCGAACAATAATCTTATACTATGCCAGGTATGCTTAAGTTCTACATATACAATTGCTTGGCAACAGCTTGTGAGGGCCATTATCTTGAGGTCTGGAACAAGCAATTAAAGATAGTGATGCTGTAAATGTTAAATTAATTGATCAATACTGAATTAATCTATAACCTAAATTATATGCAATTCTTTGTCAGCTAATGTTTTCCTCATATACCACAAGCCCCAATAACAAGACTATCTTGACCCAAGTCAGTTTTCATTTAAATTCAGTTTTGAAATGTAACTGTATGGTAGAGCACTTATGATAGTTAGTGCACTTGCAATCTCCTCTCATACTAGCTTATAAATTGATTACCATTTATATAGATTACAACTCCCAGTTATTTTGTCACAATATTTAATTTCTGACTAAACCCTCCAATGTACACACTCGGGGCTGGGCTACAGTATTTTAAACAAAAGTCCATAAGCATATACTTAACAGTAGTAAACATTTTATGTTGGCACATGAGGGAATTATTATAAATGAGAAATCCTTGGCTTTACCAGACATAAAACATCGAAAATCGGTGACGGGGTACATCCTGATTTAAATAAAATTCAGTTATGATTGCCACTCCATTCAGAAGATATGCAAAACTTAATTTTCTAATTACCTCCAGTTATCTGAAACAGGATCACTACAAGGCCAATCCACGAAATAATGACAATAACACGTTATTATACACAAAATAAAGCACAACTTAAGGCACCGGAAAAGCTGAAAAAAAATGAGATGTTAAACTACATGAAACCTGGACGAAGTCTGATCATTGGATAAACCAATCTTTCACAATTCACCATATTTCAACTTCCTAGCTTTTTTGTAATAAAATGCTTATGCATACTTGTCTTTTTAAAATTATTTTCCATCTCGAACTTAATTCCACGTTCGCCTTTTAAGGAATCAAGTACATAACCACGTACGTTTAAATTGACAACTCGTACCCATCTGGGAGGCACAATCAAAGGGAATGTAGATATCATGAAGGGCTGCTACATAATGTACGGGCCACACATTATAACACATTTTGCTAGGTATTAGACCTGTATCTAATTTAATAAAGGAAACTAGTACAAAATATTTAACTTCAATCAAATGTAGTACCTAGAAGTGAAAACAATCTAAATAAAACGCTGTGCGGTATTAGAATATCATTTGCACAAACAGCTGCACGCAGACTTGCAAAAAAAAATTAAATATTGTAATGCTGTTTACAGAAAAGAAGTTGGCATTTCTCGGAATTGGCTACTCATAACCCAATTATTTAGAGGAAACAAAATTGCTTGGGTTGGTGCAATTTACTGCAGGATTCTGGTGGGTCACTCCCACCTCAGGGAGCCCGGATCCATATCACTTATCAGCTGTTCACGCAGGTGAACTCCCAGACCATTCCCACTGACAAACACAATACGTCAAAACAAAAATGAACTTTACCTCCCCAGATTCCTAACTGCAACTGCGAGGAGTCCAAGTTCACAACGTAATCTCCCAGGAAACGATTCAAAACCTCGACCACTAAAGACTCGAACACCATCTTCGCCCGATCACCATCCCAGGCCCTTGCTCGAGCCGCCGCCTCTCCTCAACGCGGGCGCGAGCGACGCGCAGAACCAAACTTAATTATTCAAAAAAAAACGACCACCCACCGAGCCAGAACGAGTTTGTGCTGCGTCACCTCCGCGCTCATCACGCCAGCCGCAGAAGTCGGCCGATTAGTGGGTTTGGAAGAGGGAGAGGGGAGGGGCGGGGCTGTGCGTGCGCGTTCGTGACTGACGCAGCACTGGGCCACTGCCCTTTGGCTCGCTCGTACCCGCGCAGGCGTGGGAATGTCTGAGAGGCCGATAGTCGGGAGTTGGAGGTCCACGCTTGTTAGACAAGGTATCTTCGTCGAGGAGAGGCGTGTTTCTAAAACATTAATTATGGCAGTTCATCATCACTGAGAAGAGTTATCTTAATGAGAATACTTTCTAACGACACAGAAGAAAGCTTTTCAGTCCATACCCCTGCAATTTTATTCTCTCAGATATGTTTATCAACTCCTTTGATTCTATATTGCCATTAATGTATACTAAGCTGGAATTTACAGCTTCCAGTTAACCTATTCGCACACCTTTGGCATATGGGCAGAAACTGGACCGTCCTGAGTGAACCTACGTGGTCAGAGGGAGAAGATATAAACTTCATACAGGCAACACCAGAGGTCAGAATTGAACCCAAATTGTGAGGCAGCAGCACTCATTGATATGCTTTCTTAAGTAGCCTTTGATAGTGAACTGATGTGAATTAATAGGGTTGGAGATACATGACTGGTCAACTGGAACTCCAAGGGCAGACTTTTCCCAAGTTCAGAAGGGTTTATTTTTATTTTTACGTCAAGAACAGCACTGTTAAACTCCCTTTGCCAAAAGGGCTGTGGTAGTTTGCCAGCACATTCTCCTGGATAATTAGGGATGGGCAATAAATGGGTTATGCCCAAACTGCAGGAAAAAAAAGTTATTTGTTGAAGTTGGGAAGTGTAGTACAGGACACCTTTGAAAATACAATGTGCTGATTACTGTCCAAGTGAATCAGTTGTTGCTTTATGTCTTTCTTTGCCATGAAACATTTAATCTGGCCTTATGAAGGCTTTTAGACCTGCCTTTCTTAAAAAAAAATCATGGTGTGCTCAGACAAGAAGTACCAGTATTCTAAATCGTTACAGCCCCTGAATTAATCTAAGCTTATTTTGAGCAAATACAGGCATCCCCAGAATTTTAGCTTCATTGCTTACAGAAGAAAGCAAACACTACAACTGGGAAAATATCAAAAGCTGGAACTAAACAACTAGGCCAGAACAAATCTCTTGTTTGAATCCATTTAGAAAGGTTTCTGCCTCTGGAAACAATTCTGAAACAGTGCTTATCAAAATCAATATAGCATCCTATACAAGTGTAACAAAGGTATTGGAGAATTATTACAGCACTGACAAAGGCCATTCAGCCCATCGTGCTAGGGCCAGCTTCCTACCAGACCAACTCGCTTATTCCACCCCTTCGACTCTATTTCTGTAGCTCTGCCAATTTTTGTTCATTATTAGCATTGAAGATCACAATGAAACCTGCCTCCACCTCAACTTCAGGCTGTACGTTCTGGATTCCAACCATATGTTGCATTTTTCAAAATATGGGTTCCCTGTGTTGCTCTTCTTTATTTTGACCCCTCCACTAAAGGGAAGAGAACGCCATTATCCACTCTGTCCAGAACCCCTGTCATTTTATACACTGAGATTGAATCTGCCCTCAGCCTTAAATTTAGAAAACAATACTAGTCTAATCCTTGTAACTATAGTAGTTCAGCCCAGGAACCATTCTTGTAAATCTTTCTTGGACCCTCTCTGACATCTAAGCATCCTTCCCATAATATGGCAACCAGAATTAAACACAGTACTCCAGCTGATGCCAGTCCAATGCTTTATAAAAGGTTTGAATGACTTCCTCGTTTTTCAACCCTTCTGCCTCTCTTGAGGGGGCTCAAAATTTTGTACACCTTGTTAACTGTTTTCTTAACCTACAATGCCGCTTTCAATGATTGTACACACATATCTCCATATCCTCTGCTCCCGCACTCACTCTAGAACAGTATCCTTTATTCCATGTTGTCTTTCCTCATTTTTCCTACCAGAATGCATCACCTCACATTTCTCCACATTAAATGTCATTTGCGATGTGCCTACCCATTCTATCAGCCATGCTATTGCCTGCTGCAATAATCACTATTTTTGCAAATTTTTCTTCTGGTAATGGTCCTGCTTAGAATGAAATTCTTGTTACTGACAATGGATCATGATAAAGATCAGTAAGGCTATTCAAAACATTAAATATTGGCTCACTTAAAATCTAAATGTCTCTGATTTGGATACTTTGGCACAGAGGGTTGAACCTCGAAAAGATTCGAAGCTCCAGCTTTTGCAAGGCTCATCCTGTCTACCTCTTCTCCAATCATGAGCTATTGTTCTAAGGTATTTGTTTAATTATGCTGACAATATAATGGCTGGCAAGAATGACATTAATTGCTCATCCAAATGTCACCTATGAATCAGTGGATAGAGTATTGCCTCTGCAACAGAAGATTATGTATTCAAGTCCCACTCCAGAGACGTGATGACACACCATGAAGTTTTGAAGCAGTAGTGCCTTGTGGCAAACCCCATCTTTCAGATGAGATATTAAACTGTTCTCTGAGATGTGCATAGAAGTGCTTGTGGCCCTGTTTCAAAGAGGATCAGTGGATTATTCTTGATGCCCTCCCTCACCTCACTAAAGTAGATGATTTGATTTTTACCACATTGCTGCTTGTGGGAGCCTATGTGCAAATTAGCTGCCATGCTTCCTACATCACATCAGTGACTACATTTAAATTCTTTTTCATCGGCTGTACAGTACTTTGGGGTTACATGAATGAATCTTTCTTTAGTTCTACTTGATTTTAAGAAACTGCTAGTGGACCTCTTGAATTGCTGCAGTGTAAGTGGCAACGAATCCCCACATGCTGTTATGTAGGAGATGACCTTGCACCAGTTGCCTCTTGAGCTAATGTACCTTCCAAGCACACTGTGCTCCCTCCTACTCCCTATGCACTGCATATTCGGTGGTGTGTTTAAATATCGAAAGAATAGGCATGCACTAGCTTGGGAGATATTTTCCAAAATGATCATTTGTGATTGGACTTGTGTCTGCACAGTAATTTGTGGAGACCACATTTCATTGCACCAAGTTTGCTGGGCTAGGTTTCTTATCACAAGGGCTCTAGTTTTACATTGGCCATTGTCTGATATTTTCTGGATGAGATATTTCACTGATGTTTCACTTTTTGGAATATAACCCAAGTACCATGGGAAGGTCCAAAGAACAGCAGAGCCAATTTCTGCAGTAGAGAAAGGCGACCTGTGTTGATAGCAACAGCAGAGAAATACCAACCATAAAGGAGCATTGCAGGAAAGACAGCAAGAGCTGGACCAACGTGTCACAAAAGAAAGTTAATAACCTCTCACACTTGGGGACTTAGAGGGACATGATGTTTTGTGGAAAGAATGTTATTTGCAGCAGGCATGAATAATAGTGTGGATAATTTTTAAGAAGTTTACTATTGCAAGATCTGGATTGACTCTCCGCAACCCGTCACTTAATAGAGGATAAGCAGGGCTGATTTTTTTAAGTCGTAACAACGACGTCACCATTCTACCAGTGGGAGAGAAAGGGTGGGTGGGTAAATGGAATGTGGAAAGATTTTCTTAATGAAGCAAAATTGGCAATTAACAATACCAGCTGATCTATTCTACTGAAGGTGTGTACATAAAATGTCCCAGTAGCTCTCTAATCTTTTTGCTTGCAGAGGCAATGATAATCAAAAACAAAATAATAAAGTCAGAAGCATACAGTACATTAATCTCTATTTATGAATTAGATAGTCAGTTGATGTTTTAGGATGAGTCATCTTCAAATCTAAGTAGGAAGAAACAGACACATTAATTATAGCCAGAAAAGTTGAATGTATGTTTCTATAAAAAAAACTCAGCCCATGAATCACCTTTGTCCCTTTTATACTTCCTGTGTCAATTTTTAAAGTGCATTTTGAAGATGTAATCTTTTCTCACCAATTATCTAGCTGTTGTTCCACCAACTTTAGATCAGCTTTCTGATCTGCCATTGCCATTTGGCTAGCCTTAATTATTTTTAAAGATTTTTTTTTGTTGTTGTTTTCCACTGGCAGGTTAATTCTACTGCTTCATTCTGTCTAATTCACTTTAAATTCCCATAATTTGTATTTCATAGTTTTAAAATATTATTTTTGAGTTGTTATATTACATTCATATTTATTTTCCTCCACGACACTGCGAAGTCCTTTCCTGGCCACAAAGATATTTAACAGCAATTTTAAAAGTAATTAATGTGCAAACACAACAGTATGATGAAACTCACAAGGAAGTGAACTTTTTCAGTTCGCTGTGGACTGCTATCCTTACAACAAAGCAGAAATGTGTGGTGAAATGCAGTTTATGAGGTATTGCTTCATTGCAGTCATTGGTGGACAATTTGTTCATTAATAATATTTCAATTAAATGCACTATTTACATTGTTACAAATTCTGGGCCAATGGCTTTGGTCTCTTCAATTATTAACATAAAGATTTATTGTAAAAGTACAGAATTTGAAGTAATCAACTCAATGCTGCATGCATTTAAGTTACAAGGTTAATTTAAATTTTTTAAAATAGGCAACATTATTTTGTCAATCTGTCATATAAAACTGAATGACATCACATTCGTCAGGGGCTTTAATATCTGTTTAGCAAGTAAGGTGTCAACATATTAAAATCATTTTCATAATTATGAAACTAATTATAGTTATGAAACTAATGAAACTACATAACCATACCTTTATTTGCTTTTGAATATAGTACAAAATGCCTCAGTTCTATAAATAACCTAATAATCTAATACACTGTCATATTCCAGTGGTCTAAGTATACAATATAAATTTATTTTTGACTGTTATGTGATCCCCACCTTGTGGTGATGTTTGGTAAGTTAATTTTAAGCTCTGAAATATGATAACTGGAGCTAATGTATTGCATCTGAACTTCCTTTTGGAGGAATGTATGTAGCTTGTGGTTGGGCTTTCTGTGGAACTGGGCCAACTTTTCCCACTCAGCAGTAACAAAACTTTTAAAAGCATCAATAATCTCAATTAACATTCAATTTCTATTTCTAGAATTCATTTACAAACAAAAATCCATGGTAGGGGTAGGTGGTATTACACCACTAAAATGGTATTTTATTTCCAAAGTACAATGCCGTTCCATGGTATTTAGTAAGATGCTTAAAATAAGCAATTGTATCACATGTCAGGCTTTAGCCCAATGAAAGATGAGTTCTTCATTGCTATATTGCAAATACCAGCTTAAACTGTCAGGCCAAACACCCTGTTTCTATTTTCATTTGTTTTCATTTGTCATCAGCAATAACAGGGAGACCATAAATTATTACTTTCAGTCATGTATCCCATCTCTCTGGAGTACCTGCTTGTCAATTGCCAAAGTATAGGCAAATAAGAAATGAAATGCCTATAAAATTTCAGAGCCAGTGACATGTCAATGCTTCAATAGGTAATGTTTATAATCTTGTATTTTACCCAAATGACCATCGTTCCCTGAATAATGTGGCCATGAAAATTTACAGTTCTTTTAGCTACATATTCATGTCCACTTTGGCCTGGATTGAAAAATTAATTGAAATTATTTCACATTGGACATTTGTGTCTTTCACACAGAAGGTAGATGATTTGTTTTTATCATTTTTAATACAATTGAAAACCTATTAATGCTTAAATTTCTGAAGAATTGCAACATAAGTACAGTATTAATTATTCAGTAATTTGCTAAATGAATTTCTTTAATTGGTATTAGGTAGTTTGAATAAACAATTTATTTGATTGAGTGAGAATGTGCACAGCTCCATAGAGAAATGAATTGTCCTTAAAACACTTCATCAGCTCTGCATTATGAACTATAAAACTTGAAGATCCCAAAGAGGACTGCAAAATCATAATAAAATTAAGTTCCAGAAGGATAATATTGATGGTTAGGAAAAGCAAATGTAGAGCAAAAAAAAGAGTTAGGTGGTGCAAGGAAGGAAAATTGCCACAAGCATGAGTAACCAGCTCTTCAGTCAATGAAAATAAACTCATTTTTATAACTGCCTGACCACTATTGAAATAAATCCTGAAATAATGGAAAATCGTTAATAAATGTAAAGCAAAAAAATACTATACACAGCAGAATAAAAACGGGAAATGCTGGAAATGCTCTGCAGGTTAGGCAACATCTGTGAAAAGTGAAGCAGAGTTAATGTTTCATATTAATGATTTTCTACCGGAAGATGCTGAAAAACAAGCAGGTTTTAAGTTGAGGTGAAGGTGGAGGGGCGGAGAATCTATGATAGAGTAGTAACCAAGAGAAACTGAATGACACAAGTAGTTTTGGTGTTGGCTGAGCACAGCAAAGCTGGCTAATTACAGCTAATCTGTCTGGTGGAGGTGAAAGTAGAGGAAGATGAACGAGAGAAAAACAATGTTGGCACTATGAGATACAGAACACAACAGTTGCTGGAAATCTGAAATAAAAGGGAGTACTTGAAATACTAGCAGGTCAGGCAGCATCTGTAGATTGGGAAAAACTAAGTTAACATTATGGGTTGATGACCTTGCTTCCAAACTGGACAATTCTGACACAAACTGGAAAGGCTCATTATTTGAAATTGTTGAATTCAGTGTTAAGTCCCAAGGGCTGTAATATGCCTCAATGGAAGATGAGATCCTGTTATATGAACTTAGCAAATTATTAGTTTGCTTTTGTACTTAGAGCAAAAAGGTGGCTTTGATCCATCTGGGTTAAGAGGTGATAAGACTCCATTTTTTCTAAAAAAGACTTTTCTCATAAAGTTCACACACAAGCTCACTTGGTCTCTAACGTAGGCATCAGAAACAAAAGTTTCTGTTAAAAGTTGATAACAAAATTTTAAAATTCTGTTCAATAATTTAGGAATCTATCTGTTCAGCTTGGAAAATATTATTTTAGAATTGTTGAATTAAGTCAGTTACTCTATTTTCTTTCCCTGCATGATAAATTGACTTTGTATGCAAGCATGTTTCTCAACTTTTCTGATCCCATTTTGTAGCTATATTTTTAAAAATTTCTCACTTCTATTCATTCTTTATGATAGATTGACTTGTGCTTTGCAATCATAACAATGCAGATGAAATGGCATTAATTCACAATTTAATTTTCAAAATGAACCATGAAAAATTAGTAGCTAGAAATAAGTTATTTAGAATGCATCAATAGTAACTGTTGAATAACTCATTAAATACATTAGTCAACACAGCTTTGAAATGTAGCTAAACTCATAAATAAACGTCTCTTTCTTTCACCAATTTAATTTCATTGACCTCTTGGAGGGAACTAAATCAAACTGTAAATATCAATTTGCTCACATGAATGCACTGCCACATTGAAACCATTCCACTTACAAAATTATTTATAATTCACTTTTTATTGCAATGTCACTTGAATTATGGGACATTTTGTCACCTAATAACATTTCAGTCAACAACATAAATAACCCGTTTTGTCATTCCTGGTAGTATTCAATGATCCCTGCAGAACATTGCACTTTGTTGGATATTTACCACAATCATTCTAGGGTTACAAGTGGGTAATTTATTGGAGTGCTGTTAATTTTTTGGGATTATACTTCACCATAATGTGCTTTCTTCAACAGAGGTGCCCAATATTAAAAATATTGTTGGGCCATGAACTATTGCAGATAAATCCATTCCATACTTAGTAGAGAGGTTTTGTCACGAAGACAGCCATTGCCAATCAGTTTTCTTCAATGTTCCCTCATAAACATTGATTCACTATTTTCCTTTGGCTGGCAGCTCCCATTCTGCTCCACTAAATATCCAAGCTGGTTCCCACTTAAACAATGACTGCAAGTTTTTGATCCTCTCCACACCACTTTGGCAAGACTCCACAGATTCCTGTCATCTTCCTTTTCATTCTTCTAAACTCCTGTAGATACAAGTCTAGGTTTTCCAAGCTTTCCTTATAAGACAACCTTTCCATTAATGGTACTGGTCATGTAAGCCTTCTCTGAACAGCTTCCAATGCATTAATGTATTTCCTTAAGTACGAAAACCAATACTGCACATGGTATTCTAGATGTGGTTTCATCACAGCCTATATATCTGAAGATGGTCTCAACACATCTCATGGCTGTCAGCAGGTTGCTGAGCCTCCTTCATTGTTTCCATCCACTACCTGTTCTATAAGTCATGGGTTTACTACTGGACCTCCACCTGCAAGAGCTGTTTCCTTACCTTTGAGGAATGGTTGAATCCAGCAATGCCTTAGTTGGCTCCATTCTTGTTAAACCAGTTCTTGTTCTTCTTGGAAGAGAAACCAAATGTCTCTTCACAGTTCCCAATTTTGGTGGACTTCAGGGCAGCTCATTCACTGTGGACACTCTTCAGCTCCTGTTATTTGAGAGTTGACAGGTTGTCTGTGAGGTGAGAACAGCTACCTTTGTGGAGTCCTTGAGTGTTTCATTGATGTTCTTGCAGCAACTTTTCTGTTAATCCTGATATTTTAGGGTCAGTTTGATGGAGATAATAGAGCTAATTAAGAATTGATCAGTCCAGTACCTGTCATGTTACAGGTATTACAAGCATCCCCAAGCAGACACACTATTCTGAGCTCTATCACAGAAAGAGATTAACACTCGAACAAAGGAACATATTAAAAAATGTGTTCAAATCCTACTTGAAGAAATACAGTATTCCCACTAGCTCTTGGAAATCTGTAGATTATGACCACCCATGTTTTTTGAAGAGGTAACCAAAAGGGTAGATGAGAGTAGGGCAGTGGATGTTGCCTATTTGGACTTCAGTAATGCCTTCAACAAGGTCCCACATGATAGGCTGGTCTCGAAGATTAGGTCCCATGGAATGCAAGGAGAGCTAGTTAGGTGGATTCAAAATTGGCTTGGAGGTAGGAAGCAGAGGGTGGTGGTTGGAGGTTATTTCTCAGAATGGAGGCCGGTGACTAGTGGTGTGCCACAGGGGTCGGTGTTAGGACCTTTGTTGTTCGTCATTTATGTAAATTTGGATGCGAATGCACAAGGCTTCATTCGTAAATTTGTGGATGACACGAAATTAGGAGGTGTTACTGATAGTGTACAAGGTTATTGTAGATTACAGGGGGATCTTGATCAGTTATGGAAGTGGGCTAAGGTGTGGCAAATGGATTTCAATACACACAAGTGTGAGGTAATACATTTTGGAAAGTCAAACCAGAGTAGGACTTGTACTATGAATGGTAGGGAACTAGGGAGTGTAATGGAACAGAGGAACCTAGGAGTACAAGTGCATAGCTCGTTGAAAGCGGCATCACAGATAGGGTGGTGAAAAAGGCATTTATCATACTGGCCTTCATCAGTCAGGGCAATGAGTACAGGAGTTGGGACATTATGTTGCAATTGTATAAATCATTGGTGAGGCCACACTTGGAGTACTGTATACAGTTTTGATCGCCCTTTTATAGAAAAGACATGGTTAAACTGGAAAGAGTGAAAATATTTATGAGGATATTGCCAGGACTAGAGTGCTTGAATGATCGGGACAGGTTGGCCAGGCAAGGTCTTTATTCCTTGGAATATAGGAGAATGATGGGAGACCTTATAGAAGTGTACAAAATTATGAGAGGCATACATAAGGTGGATGGTAACAGTCTTTTCCCCAGGGTAGGGGAGTCCAAATCTAGAGGACGTAGGTTTAGGGTGAGAGGGGAAAGGTGAAAAAATGCCCCTCAGGTCCCTTTTAAATGCAGAGAGCGGTGAGTATGTGGAATGAGCTGCCAGAGAAAATGGTTGAGGCAAGTGCAATAGTATCAGTTAAGAAGCACTCGGATAGGTACATGGAGGGGCGGGACTTGAAGGGACATGGCCGAACGCAGGAAATTGGGACTAGCTGGGTGGGCACCGTGGTTGGCATGGACTCATTGGGCTGAAGGGCCTATATCCATGTAGTACTGCTCTATGAGCAATATGTGTATTCAACAGGTATTGAGAAGCTTAAGACCATGTATTGGGAGCACGTTGAAGCTCTGAACAAATGGCATGGAGAGAAAATTGACTGGCTAACAGGAAACAATAATTGGTTGTTTTCTGATTGGCAAGATGTAACACCTCACAAAATCAGAGACCGTCAGCCCCAGTTATGGAAAAATCTATTGTTCCCACATTGGCCTCTTTCTTCATTTCAGAATCCACAAAACCAGAATGGAAGAAAGCCATGCTCGATCCCAAGGGATTATCTAAGAAGATGATAATGGAAGCATATCCTCCCTGCTTTTGTATTAATTCCCCTAGTAGTAAGCAATAATATTCTGTCAGCTTTCCTAATTAGTTGCTGAACTTGCTACTAGCCTTTTATAACCATGCACCAGGGCACTCAGATCTCTCTGCATCTCAGAACTCTGCAATCTCTCACCATTTAGAGCTCCAATGTACAGGATCAAAAGAGGCTGCAGAAGGTTGTAGACTCAGCCAGCTCCATCACGGGCACATCCCTCCCTGCCATCTAGGATGTCTTCAAGAGGCGGTGCCTCAAGAAGGCAGCATCCATCATTAAGGACTCTGACCACCCGGGACATGCCCTCTTCATGCTATTACCATCAGGGAGGAGGTACAGGAACCTGAAGACTCACACTCAACGTTTCAGGAACAGCTTCTTCCCCTCCGCCATCAGATTTCTGAATGGCCCATGAACACCACCTCATTATTCCTCTTTTGCACTATTTATTTATTTTTGTAACTTATAGTAATTTTTATGTTCCTCTTTTGCACTATTTATTTATTTTTGTAACTTATAGTAATTTTTATGTCTTTATGTCTTGCACTGTATTGCTGCCGCAAAACAACACATTTCACAACATATGTCAGTGATAATAAACCTGATTCTGATTTTAAATTTTCCTGCCAAAATAGACAATTTCACGTTTTCCCACAAGATACTCCATTTGCCAGATTTTTGCCCCAATCACTTAACCTATTATCTCACTCTAACCTCCTCATGGCCTCTTCCGAACTTACTTTCCTGTCTGCCATTATATGATCAGAAAATTTAGGAACCATAGGTGTCTTCATCAAAGTAATTTATATAAATTGTAAAAAAGAAGAGGCTGAGCACCAGTACCTGTGGTGCACCACTTATTACATCTTGCCAACCAGATAAAAAAGATCCACTTATGCTTACTCTGTTTCCTGTTAGCCACCCAATTTTCTATCAATGCCTTTTGTGCAGTGCTTTATCCACTGACATGTTACTTCCTTAAAGAAGTAGAGTCATAAAGTCATACAGCACAGAAACGGGTCCTTCAGCCTACTACATTCATGCCAACCTTTTTACACATCTACACTAATCCCATTTGCCTGCATTACCACCATGCACTTCTATGCCTTGCCTATTTAAGTGTCTTGTCTAAATTCCTCTTAAATTTAGTAATTGTAACCAGTTCCACCACCTCCTCTGGTAGCACGTTCCAGATGTCAACCATACTCTTTGTAAAGAAAAATCTTACCCCTCAGATCCCCTTTAAGACTCCTTCCTCTCAGCTTATGCCTATGCCCTCTTGTTTTTGGTACCCCTACCATGGGGGAAAGAGTTTTTGATATCTATCCTATCTATACCTCTTATAATTTTACAAACCTCTATCAGGTCAACCCTCAATCTAAGCTCTGGGGAATGGAAGCCCAGCCTATCCAAACTCTTACCATAACTAAAGTCCTCCAATCCAGACAACGTCCTGGTGAATCTCCTCTACAATCTTTCCAGTGCAACCACATCCTTCCTATGATGTGGTGATCAAACTACAATAAGTCGGACAAACATTTTTTTTCATAAGGCCAGGATGACCTTGCCTGACTATTCTAAATTTTTTAAGTGCGTTGCTTTAATGTTATTAATATCTGCTCCTAACATTCTCCCTATGACAGATGTTAAACTGACAGGCCTATAGTTTCTTGCTTTCTGCCTCTTCCCCCATTCTCCACCCCCCCCCCCGTCCCCACCCCATTTTTTTGAATAAAAGCATTGCATTTGCTATTTTCCAATCTGATAGAACCATACCCAAATTTAAGGAATTTTGGAACATGAAAGCCAACGCATCGGCTATCTCACTAGCCACTTCTTTCAAGACTGTAGGATGAAGTCCATCAGGTCTGCAGCTCCGACAATTTGGTCAGTGCCACTTCTCTGGTGATTGTAATTTATCTGTGTTCCTCCCTTGCACTTCTTGACTTGTAGCTATTTCTGGGATATTATTTATAAGTAGCTATGGTGAAGCCTGATGCAAAATACTTGTTAAATTCATTTGCCATTTCATTGTTTTCCTTTATTAAATTCCCAGACTCACTTTCAGCAGAACCTCCATTTACTTTACTAATTTTTTTAACATCTGTGGAAACTATTATCTGTTTTCGGATTTCTGGCTAGTCTTATCCTTAACTTGTTCATCCTTTATTCATTCATTGGTAGTTTTTATATTCTGTCCAATCTTTTGACCTGACTCTTTGCACAATTATTTGCTTTTTCTTTATGTTTGACATTATCTGTAACTTTTTATAGTTAACCACAGATAGTGGATCATCACCTTGGAATTTTTCCTTCTCATTGGAATGTATCTATTTTGAAGATTCCCTTTAAATGTCTGCCAGTGCATCTTGACCGACATAGAAGAATAAACGGTGTCTTTTGACTATACTGGGGTTGATGGGATACTTGACATTGTATTATGCTTGCAGCCAACAGTAAATCTGGGCTTGGAGCCAGCAGGTCTGCAGAAGTCTGCTGAAACCAGACTTTGAAATAAAACAGAATGTGAGTTCAGCCTTGAGCGCGCTGATAAGAGGAACTGGTTGGTTTTGTTTTATTTTAATCTATGTAACACATTGATTAAATTCTTAAGTATGTAACAACTGTAACTGAACTAGTCACGTGATATAGCTGTTGTTTTAACATATAAATTGAGCTTGCAGCCTTCTGTATGTTAGAGTCTGGATGAAGGTGGAGATCGCTGCCCACTCTCATGGTGGTGGTGGCATCCGTTAGTCTCGCAAGATCATGGATCTGTGCATGGAGAGTTTTGCTTCAGTCGGTACTGGTAGAGCAGCGTCTGTTGTGACTGTAGAGGCCTACACAGGAGTGACAGTCTTGGCTGCAGCGACTGCACTTGAAGGTGCTGTCCTCCTGTGTTACTTTGGTGCTGTTTTTCCGGCGAGTGCGTTTTTCTTCAGCAGCTAACCTCAGCTTCTCTTCTCCTCATTTCAGACTCCTGTGTATTTCCAGCCTCCAGCGAGAGCGATCATTTGCAATTTCTTCTCACCTCTCGACGTTCATGTTCAGTGACTTCATGTTTCTCTTGCAGACATCTTTGAAGCGAAGATGGGGCCGTCCTTGCGCTCTCTTGCCGGAGTCCAACTCCCCGTACAGCAGGTCTTACGGGATCCTTCCATCTGGCATGCGATGTACGTGGCCCAGCCAGCGGAGACAGCGTTGTTGAAGCAGGGTGAAGAGGCTACGTATCTGAGCATGGGTCAGGAACCCGTTGTCGGTGACTCTGTCAGTCCACTTGATGTCCAGGATGCGTCTCAGGCTACAAAGGTGGAAGGCATTAAGACGCCGCTCCTGTCTGGAGTAGAGGCTCCAGGTCTCGCTGCCGTAAAGCAGCGTGCTGAGGACGCAGGCCCTGTGGACTGCAACCTTTGTGCGTGTTGTCAGCTTTCTGTTCTCCCAGACTTGCTTTGCCAACCTGGCAAATGTTGAGGCTGCTCGTCCAAACCGTCTTTTGATCTCGGAGTCTAGGGAGAGAATATCTGTGATGGTGAAGCCAAGGTATGTGAACTCGTGGACTACCTCCAGCTCGTAGTTGTTGATGGTAATGGCAGGGGGGGTGCTCAACACCTTGACCCAAAACATTCATCTTCTTCAGGCTGATGGTCAACCTAAAATCCTGGCAGGCTCTTGAAAAGCTGTCCATGAGGCTTTGCAGTTGCTCTTCAGAGTGTGTTGCCAGTGCCGTGTCGTCTGCAAACAACATGTCCCTGATGAGTACTTCGCGAACCTTGGTTCTCGCCCTTAGCCAGGACAGACTGAACAGCTTCCCGTCCGATCTGGTGTGGAGATAGACACCATCTGTTGATTTTCCAAAGGCGTGCTTCAGCATGACTGCGAAGAAGATGCCGAACAGGGTGGGGGCAAGCACACAGCCCTGCTTCACACCGCTGCGGATGTTGAAGGCCTCCAAAGAAGAGCCGTCAAACTGAACGACGCCTTTCATATCTGTGTGGAATGACTGAACTATCCTGAGGAGCCTCAAGGGACAACCAATCCTGGTGAGGATTCTGAACAGGCCGTCTCTACTCACAAGGTCGAAGGCCTTCGTGAGGTCAATGAAAGCAATGTAGAGTGGTTGTCTTTGCTCTCTGCATTTCTCTTGTAGCTGTCGAAGGGAAAAGATCATGTCGATTGTAGAGCGTTCTGACCTGAAGCCACACTGAGATTCAGGATATACCCTTTTGGCGATTTTCTGCAGTCTGTTCAGGACCACACGGGCGAAAACTTTCCCGACGATGCTCAGCAAAGAGATCCCCCTGTAGTTGTTACAGTCACTTCTGTCCCATTTGTTCTTATATAGGGTGACAATGTTGCAGTCTCTCTTGTCCTGCGGCACTGCTCCCTCTTTCCAGCACTGGCAGCGTAGTTCGTGCAGGTGGTTTAGTAGGACACCCTTTGCGCACTTGATGGCCTCTGGTGGAATGCCGTCCAATCCAGGTGCCTTCCCAGTGGGCAGGCTGTTGATGGCTTTACTCAGCTCTTCGGCAGTCGGCAGTGCATCCAGTTCCTCCATGTTAGGCAGGCAATCCACGGCATCTAGCGTGCTGTCCGAGATGCTCTTTTCCCTGGAGTAGAGTTCGGAGTAATGCTCCACCCATCTCTCCATCTGCTTGCCTTTATCTTTGATGGTCTCGCCTGTTTTGGTTTTCAGTGGTACTGACTTGCTCTGGGTTGGACCAATGGCTTTCTTGATTCCCTCGTACATTCCACGGATGCTGCCTGTGTCAAATGATGACTGGATGCTTTCGAAGAGTTGTAGCCAGTAGTCATTTGCACAGTGTCTGGCTGTTTTCTGAGCCCTGCTTCTTGCTATCCTTAGCGCTTGCATTGTTGCCTGGGTGGGGTGGCGTTTGCGCTCTAGTAGTGCAACATGCTTTGCCTCGATGACAGTGGTGAGCTTACTTGAGCTCGCTTCGAACCAGTCCTGTGTTTTGCCCCGTTTCTTCCCAAAGGCCTTGAGTGCAGTGCTGTGGATAGTGTCCCTGAGAGATTCCCATCTCTGCCGAGCATCCCCTTCAGGTGGGTCTGCAAGGAGAGCATCCTCCAGTGATTTGATGAACTCCGCCGCTTTGTCTGGGTGTTGGGTCTTACTAGCGTTGATGCGCTGCCTGCCTGGAGGCTTGGCATGGTGCATCTTCTTTGGCTGAAGTCTGATCTTGCAGCAAACCAGAGAGTGGTCCGTGTTGCAGTCAGCACTCTGAAAGGAGCATGTCATGAGCACGCTTCTCAGGTGGCGGCGTCTTGTGATTATCAGGTCTAGCTGATGCCAATATTTCGAGCGGAGATGTCTCCAAGACACTTTATGCTGAGCTTTGGTCTGGAAGTAGGTGTTAGTGACACACAATTTGTGGAGCATGCAAAGCTCGAGCAGTCGTTGCCTGTTATCGTTCATGTTGCCAAACCCGTACCACCCCAGGCAGCTTGGCCAGGAGTTGTGGTCGGCGCCCACTCTGGCGTTGAAGTCGCCAAGTAGCAACAACTGTTCCTGACTTAGGATTTCCTGTATTGTCATTGAGAGCTGATCATAGAACTCGTCCTTCGCGTCTTGTGTAGAGTAGAGGGTTGGGGCATAGACGCTGACAAGTTTGATAGGCCCGTTGGATGTGTGGAGTTGTAGTGAGAAAATCTGCTCCGTCCCTTTCTCTCTAGGCTCCACCATCTTCAGCAGCGAGTTCTTCACTGCAAAGCCGACACCATGCTCTCTGGTCTTATCTGAGCCCTTGCCCTGCCAGAAGAAGGTATAGTCTCTCTCACATAGGGTTCCCGATTCTGTGAGACATGTCTCTTGGAGCGTTGCGATGTCCACTTGGAGTCTCAGCAGTTCGTTGTTAATCACTGCTGTCTTGCGTGAGTCGCTGATCTCCCGAAGGTCATCTGATATACCAGTGGTCATGATCCATACATTCCAGCATCCTAGTCTGAGTGCTGGCTTCTTTTTTTGTCTTCTTGTTGTGCCTAGTGCAGTGTTTGCAGTCCGCAGTTTGGGATACTTGTATCCCTAAGCCCCACGCACCCAGTGGAGTGGGCGGACTGTGGCAGGACAGCACCTAATTGGCTGGGGGCTGCCCAGCTTAAGGCGGGTGGTAGCTGTCCAGTGAGACGCAATGGTCTCTCCCTCCGTCAAAAGCAACCCCTGGCGCCTTGCTCTATGCCAATCGAGCGCAGGCTTATAACCGGTAATCTGCTGCTTTCCGTGTTGTGCCGTCATGGTGAGGCAACGCTGGAGTGTCCTCTCCAGGGCGCAGGCCTGGGCAAGGTTGTATGGAAGACCAGCAGTTGCCCATGCAGCAGGTCTCCCTTCTCCACGCCACCAATGTTGCCCAAGGGAAAGGCAAAAAGCCAGTACAGCTTGGCACCAATGTCATCACAGGAGTTGCCAGAACAAGGTTGAAGACAACTTCGAACTACCTTAGGAACTCCAGCTCCAGATTTGTCCTCAGGGTTTACTCCCGTAGCCTTTCCCATGAGTGGGTATGACCGCAAGGCAGTGGAGGTTTGAAATCAGAGTTTTCCCTCTCTTAGATGGAATGCCTTCCCAGGCTGACGAGTTCCATCTACCCGACATCCATCCGCCGGAGCGAGAGCGCGCCAGCCGTCCCCCTGTGATGGCCATCGGCTGCTGCGCCTAGTCCAACTGATGAATCACTTTTTATATTTAAAAAAGATGCTTGAAAAAGACATAAAAATACTAAAAAAGATGCTAAAAAGATGATACATAAAAAAGACGCTAAATGCAGCCGCTGCAGTGGAATGAGCGAGAGCCGTGGTCAGGCAGTGGTTTATCTCTGCTGTAGGCCGAGTTGGCAGCCGACCAGGCCATGTTGTTGGCGGCATTGTTGCCACTGAGCGGGATTTCTCCAACAAACTCTGTGCAGACCGTCCCAGTGGCGACTTTGACTGTAACAGGCAGGAATTCGCTGGCTTCCCACGCTCGGCCAGCCGTCCGTCTGTCCACCGGCTTTTTTAAATTATTAGTAGTTTTTCGAACCCTCGCTTCCTCCCAGGTGACTAATGTGGGAAGCCAGTGAAGTTTCCCAACTGTGGGGTCAGTTGTAGGGCCACAAGTGTTCGCAGGGACACTGTCGCCAGGGGTGTTTACCACCTCCAGCACCTGTGGAACGGATCAACTAACGGGATCAGCACCTGTGGAGGGCTGGGAACAGAAGCCTCACACATGGCCGGCTGGTGGATGGGAGCGCCTTGTACCGCAGCTCTGGGCAAATCACAGGCCGGTGTCCAATCGTGCACTCTCATGGTACCATGTATAAATACGGGCTTGGAACAAAACTCAGAGTTATCATCTCTTATTGTAGATTAAGTTAGAGTTTCCATGACAAATTGGCATAGTTGGCAGGATCCCTAGTTAAAAACGGGATCTGAACTAAAAAAAAATTATTAGTAGTAAGAAAAAGTGAAACCAGAGATTGTTCTAGCTGAAATGTGGACAATCCCAAAGCCAAGATGCCAGGAAGGCTGAGACAGATTACGACAGCCTGAGTAACCCGGCCAGTGACTCAGTCCAAGAAAGCAAGGCGCTTCCTTCCCTCAGAGAAAGGGAAGGCGAAAGGCCAAGATGCCAGTATTGGAAAAGCTAGGGTCAAATAGTGAGGACTGGGAAGAGTAAAATAGGTGCTGAAAATAGGATAGAATAGAGATAAGTAAGAGAAACGAGGCCTAACTCTGAGAGTCGCAAAGAGGCAACACCGGTGAGCGCTCATTGTATATAAGGTAGAGTTAAGCCGCGGATGATTCTACTGTTGTATAATAACTTATGATTACAGAAACCAAGATGGGAACCCGAAGCAGTCGACCGGGTGTTACACGCCCTGGTCCTGCTCGGCAAGAAACTTGTTCCAAGGTAAAAAGTAAACCAGGAGAGGATGGCCAGCTTCATGTGAGTAAAAAAGTAGATAAGCCAATAAAAAGAATTATAAGATCAAGACAAAAAGTGGGAGATCCGCTAGTTCCACCCAGATCCCTAGCGAACACTGTTATCAGGGAAACTGGAGATGGTCGGTATGTGGTAACATTCAGTAGTAATTTATACGGATGGTCCCATTGTGAATGGCCATATGGGGGGAGCTTTAATTTAAAGTTAATTGCCGCTTGAGAGGATAGTGTAAGAAGAGGGACTGGAGACTCCACCTGGGATAAGGACTACATGCTGAAATGTTTCCAAAAGAGGTAGCCAAACATCACCAACCTCCCAAGAAGAAGCCTGATAGGGAATGACCTAAAATGGGCTCTTATCCTAGACTCCCTGCCCCTGCAAGCGTCCCTTTGGCCCCTAATAGTGAGATAGATGATTTGATATTAATAACTGCCACTCTGCCGCGCCCCACACCAGAGAATAACCCACCGCACCTGGATCCAAACAGGCAGTCCCCTCCGTATCAGCAACAACCCGGCCCACCAGGACCTGGGGGAGAAGCAGCAGAATCTGGGGGCTAGCAGAGAACAGTAGGGAGAAGGGGAGACAAGTATAATCTAAGAGAAAGGGCGAAAAGAGGGGAGGATCCTGGTAGCACCACGGATCCTGAAAATCTTAAAGGACCTAAAAAACAACTGCCCTGTATAATAATTGGAGAAATCCCAGTGTTAAGACCCTGGACGCCCGCTGAAGCTAGGGCTATGGTTGCCGAGGCACCTGACTCGCTAAAAAAGCCGATGGCCTTCCATAATTGGCTAGTACAAATATGCACCATTTACTTGCCTCTTCCCAGGGATGTGCTGACATTATTAAAATGTACCTATGGGTCCTCCTGGCCCTCTTTAAAAAATGGGTTTGCAGTCCCCCCTGGGGAAAATGGGGATTGGAGGCAAGACAATGTGCAACAGCCCCAAGGAAGCAAATCCTTGACTTATTGGTTGGGAAGTAGAGGAAAAGAGGCTATCCTGAAGGGAGCCCGAAAGCATAGTGATATAGGGGAGGTTACACGATGCCTGCAAAAGAAGGGGGAACCTATACCAGATTATATCATGCATTATAAGAGGAAATGGGAAGAACACGCAGGAATACCTCTAGAGGAGAACGAACCATTAGCAATACAGACATTACTTAACTGTATGTTGCCTCAGCAGGCACAGGTATTTAAATTGGCAAATTTAACCTGGCAGCAGCAAGGCTGGGCGGATGCTGTCACCACTCTGATGAATATAGAAAGGGCGAAAGTAGGCCCAAAATGACAGGACAGTTCTACCAAAAGAGAGGGGGAGTCTCCCAAAGGGGAGGTAGAGGCTGAGGACGGTGCCAGTACCCGTAAAGGGATCAGTGCAAGAATTGTAGGGAGAGAGGGCATTGAGCTAGAGACTGCCGATTTGTATATTCTCCCGAGCGAAGCTGGGATTGGCAGTGACCAGGTAGAGGAAGAGGGGACCTTAGTGTAAGAGGGGGCCACCAAAATGGCCCGAACCTTCTCATTTAGTCATCCCAATCCATCTGATCAGGGGTGCCGTGGAGAAAAGGTGGTGCAGGCAGCACTGATCAGGCTGGCTGGTAATATGAAAGAGGAGCCCATGACTGCAGTGAAGATAGGTAACAGTTACCTGGATTGCCTGATCGATACTGGTGCCACTATGTCCTCTGTACCCCCTTCTGCGGATATCCCTGCCAGCGACCTAACGGTTGTGACCATTGGAATAGCCGGTATTTCCATGAACTAGCTTGTTTCTGTCCCCTCCCCTTTACAAATGGAAAATCAGAAACTAACTGATATGTTTACCATATCCAAAACGGCTCCCCTACCTGTTTTGGGTCGACAAACACTATGTAAATTGGGCGTTATTTTGCACTGCACGGCTGAAGGCATGTACATGGAGCTCCCTCAAATTAGAGTGCCAAAAATGTTGAAATTAATGGGAAATTTGGAGTAAGAGTGGTTGACACCCACTTTGTACTGTTGGCAGTTGAATGGTAATCCATATGCATGGATAGTGTAGCAGTTGCATGCAATTTTTTAAAAAAAAGGACAGACACCCCTTAACAAGTAATCTCTGGTATCTTATTGATACCAGCAAAGAAAAGAACACCCTCCATTGCACAGCATACTATACTAGACCTTCAGACAACGAGTATGAAAAAGGGGTGCGCCCATACTTAGACAGACTGAAAGAGATTGAAGGCAGGTGTCTGTACTTTGGATCCCAGGGTCTAGGAATTAGAGTCCAGCTAATGTCACGACAGGAGAATTGGTTCCGGATGTAGAGTTCAGTGCCTCACTTAACAGTGGCAGTCAAACCCCCTGTGAAGCCCAAGGAAGTTGGAACTATGATAACCAGACTTTTGTCCGAGACCCTACCTGTATACAGTTTTACAGCACATCTATTAGGTCGAGAGGTGAGGGCTGAGTTCTTTAACCAGCAAGAGGGGAGAGTGGTACTCGAACCTCAACTCTGGCCCACAAAGTTTGAAGGACAGCATCCACCAAGGGAAGATTTCTTTCTCCTCCCAGGGGTATTAGCAAGGATACCCGAGAACTTATGCGCACAACATAAGAACACAAAGTGACCCTCAAGAAAGGTGTCCCACTCCTGTGCATAAAACAATACCGCACAGCACCACAGGCAGAGGAAGGTATCGCTCCCATAATTGATTCCCTATTGCGACAAGGTGTGCTTATTCTGACACAGTCCTTGCAATACTCCTATTCTACCTATTCCCAAGATTGGCTGAAAAAATAAGTGGCGATTTGTGCAAGATCTGCGAGCTATCAATAAAATCGTCATTCCAATAGCTCCATTGGTCCCTGATATCAATATAATACTTACCTCCATCCCGGCAGAGGCTAGCACATTTACAGTAGTGGATCTATGTTCGGCTTTCTTTTCCATACCTTTGCATAGAGACAGTCAGTACCTCTTTGCCTTCACATACAAAATACAGCAATACACCTGGACCTGCCTGCCTCAGGGCTACACAGAAAGTCCCGTGGTTTATGCGGCTGCTGTAAAAAATGACCTAGACGAGTGCCAGCTCTCTGAAGGATCCACTCTAATACAATATGCTGATGATATTCTAATAGATTCAACAACTGGGCCCCAGTGTTTGACAGACTCTCTAACACTGTTTGAACATCTGGTGAGCCGAGGTCATCGTGTGTCCCTGGAACAGATACAGATTTGTCAGGAAACAGTCCAGTATCTGGGATTCCAGCTTAGCCAAGGCAGACGAAAACTGGGGGAAGACTGAATAAAAGCAATCAACCAGGTCCCAATCCCCAGGGCAAAAGAGGACATTTTCTCCTTTCTGGGAATGATAGGATACTGTCGGCAGTGGATCTCTGAATACTGGGAAAAAGATGCAGTGCTGCAATTGACAACATTGCAGTCTGAACCACCTATCATTGAATGGACACCCAGAAGGGAGAAGGCCTTTAATGCTTTAAAGCAGGCTCTGATCAGAGCACCCGCACCTACATTTTAGGAGCAGGCAAAACCACCAACATCTATACTGACTCTTGTTATGCCTTTGGGGTGGTCCATGACTTTGGTCAATTATGGGAAAAATAGAGGTTTTATTAGCTCCTCAGGAAAAATCATTAAGCATACCTCTCTGATCCTTAATTTATTAGATGCCATTCACTCCCACAGGTTTTGGCTATCAGCAAACGTGAGGCTCATACCTCAACTGATGATGAAGTATCTAAAGGCAACAGATTTGCCGAAATAGTAGCTAGGAGTGTTGCTATTGAACAAAGCCCTATATTGCAGACGGCTCGCACCGAATCGGGGGAACAGGGTCTCCACGAATGTATCAGTATCGAGTAGTTGCAATCAGCCCAAATCGGGCTACCCAGCAGGAAAAACACCCGCCAAATTTGACCACTTGCCTCAACTCAAGATGCCGTTTGAAAACCTGCAGATAGACTTTGTGCATATGCCTCCAGAAAAAGGATTTAAGTACGTATATACTTGTAACAGTGGATATGTTCTCTAAAATGGGTAGAAGCATACCCCACAAGGAGGGACGACGCCAGGACAGTAGTAAATACATTGATGAAGGAAATTATCCCTAGATTTGGAATTCCTTTGGGAATGAACCGTGATAGGGGAACCCATTTTGTAAACAAATTAGTAATAGGATTAACAGAGGTTTTAGGGTTCCAGTGGAAATTACACATCCCCTACCAACCCCAATCATCAGGAATGGTACAGCGAGTAAATGGTGAAGTAAAAGCAGCTTTGGAAAAGGTTTGACAACAAAATGGGTTAGGGTGGCCTGAGGCGCTACCTCTTGTAATGTATACCTTGCACAACCGAAAGAATAGAAATACTGGATTGACCCTCCATGAGATTTTAATGGGAAGGCCCATGACAACAGCTACCAAGCCCCCCATGACCCCAGAAAAAGTAGCCTTAATCTGGAACGACGAAAAAACGCTGAAATATGCTCAATCCCTGTGCAAGGAAGTAGGTAAGCTACACAAAGGAGTACAACAGGCCCAGGCCCCGCTGACGGAAGATAATATGCATCCGTTTAAGCTGGGAGACAAAATATATGTAAGAACTATGAACAAGAATTCTTTCTCTCCTAGATGGAAAGGCCCTTACCTAGTACTGCTAATGACTCGAACAGCTGTCAAAGTGAAGGAGAAGCCTGATTGGATACACGCAGTCTTTTGGTGGTGCTGTATGGAGTAAGTCGTATCTTGGCTTTGCTCCACTTTTAACTCCTTATGCACCACCCTTTACTAAGACTTTTATAATACTTTTACAAAATTGATTTTGACTTCTAAGTGTCGGAATGAATACCAGAGCTAAGGCTGGAGCTGATAGCAAGGGTAATGGAGACCCTCAACTCACTTTGGAAGCTATCTCTAAACTGGATAAAAAGCTTGACCAGAGATTTGCCACTTTGGACACATTGTTAAAAGATATGGAAGACAGGCAGACCACACTTATACAGGAGAGTGTTAAACAACAGCAATTAATTGCTGAACTGGATCAAGCTGTCAAAGAGAGAGATTGCAGGCTGGATTTGCTAGAAAAAGATTTTATGGTGACCAAACAAAAACTGGAGCAGCAAAGTCAGAGGATTATTGATTTAGAAAGCCACAGTCGGAGGAATAACGTGAGAATTATTGGTCTCTCCGAGAACACCAAATCCGGTAGTCCCATTGAATTCTTTTCTAAACTTCTGAAGAATATGTTTGGCCCTGAAGTTTTTTCTACAAGCCCTATACTGGCTCGTGCCCACCGAGTGTTAAGACCAAAACCTCCGGCAGAACAAGAACCACTACCAGTAATATTGAGATTTCATTATGTCAGCACCAAAGAGCATTTGATTCAAATGGCTGGTCATCGAGGAATGATTCATTATAAAGAATGGAAGTTTTGTCTAGTTGAAGATTACACCCCAGAAGTTGTGAAAGAGAGACTGCTTTACAAACGGATTATGTCACAGCTTTATCAAGAGAATTACCAACCTGCATTACTGTTTCCAGCCCGTTTGAGAATCTCACTTCCTGACAAATCACGCCGGTACTTTAATTCCATTAAAGAAGCCGAAGATTTCCTTAGAGGTTAACTTTTTGTTTCCAGATGGTCAAGAAATGTGCTTTTCTTTGACTTTATACTTAATTGGTCTACTAAGCAATGTTTACCTTACAGGTTTAAACGCTTTTTATGCCCGGAGATATTTTCCTGTCCTTTGTTAATTTTTTCATGCTTGGTTCTGGAACATGGATACTTACCATGTTTTTAATTTAATTTTTTTTCTCTCTTTATTATTTTACTTTAACATTTTTAATGTTCTGTTTGGGTAATAGTTAAGTATTTAGCTGAGTGACTGATTGCCTTTTTCTCTTTGGAATTAAAATAAGACTGTATTTTTTGCAAGTCTGTTTACAATTTGGAAAATTATTTTGGCTAATCTGTCTTCTGTATAGTCTATAGATGGTGTCTTGCATTATTTTAAATTTGGAGACATGCCACCAAAAGGTCGGGGTTAAACAATAGAGGGTAGCATTCTGGCTGTCTATTGGCCAGTTTTCGGGCTTTGTTGGGTGGGGGGTGGGGCTGCTTTTAGGTTAGTTGTTTTTTTCCTCTGGACTGATAAACTACAAACACGTCTGAACTGTCGTCATACCGGCTCCTCTTTGAACTTTTTTTCCTCTTCCTGTTAATGAATCTTCCACAAATTATTCCTGATGACCAGACAGGATTCATTAAGAATTGTTATTTGCATTTTAATATTAGGAGGTTAATGAATATTATATATACTCCTTCATCTGTAATTCCAGAATGTGTCATTTCGTTGGATGCCGAGAAGGTGTTTGATAGAGTCAAATGGGAATATTTATTTAACACCCTTGAGAAATTTAATTTTAGTTCAAATTTCATATCCGTGATCAAATTGATTTACCACACACCTATGGCTTCAATACTTCACAAGATCACAAGACAAGGGAGCAGAAGCAGGCCATTCGGCCCATCGAGTCTGCTCCAAGGAAAAGGGAAAAAGAAATGGGGTGGGAAAAAAAAACTATTCTAATCCCATTTTCCAGCCTTATCCCCATATCCCTTGATACCCTGACTATTTAGATATCTGTCTATCTCCTCCTTGAACACCCCCACTGATCTGGCCTCCACTGCTGTGCGTGGCAAGGAGTTCCACAATTTCACCACCCTCTGGGTAAAGAAATTTCTCCTCATCTCTGTCTTGAAACTGTACCCTCTAATTCTAAGATTGTGCCCTCTGGTCCTGGACTCGCCCACCAAGGGAAACAGCCTAGCCACATGTACTCTATCCTTTCCTGTCAACATTTTAAATGTCGCTACGAGGTCCCCTCTCATCCTTCTGTACTCCAGTGAGTACAGTCCAAGAGCCGACAAACGCTCATCATACGTAAGCCCTTTCATTCCCGGAATCATTCTCGTAAATCTCCTCTGAACCCTCTCCAACGTCAGCACATCCTTCCTAAGATGTGGGGCCCAAAACTGCGCACAGTATTCCAAATGAGGCCTCACTAGTGCCCCGTAGAGCCTCATCAACACTTCCTTACTTTTATACACTATACCTCTCGAGATGAATGCCAACATAGCATTCGCTTTCTTAACCACCGATCCAACCTGGTGGTTAACTTTTAAGGTATCTTGTACGAGTACCCCCAAGTCCCTTTGTACTACCGTACTTTCAATCTTCTCTCCTTCTAGATAATAATCTACCTGCTTATTTCTGCTTCCAAAGTGTACAACTGCACATTTCTCAACATTGAATCTCATCTGCCATTTCCTTGCCCATTCTCCTAAACTGTCTAGGTCCCTCTGCATCCTTTCTATTTCCTCTATGCTCCCTACTCCTCCACTTATCTTGGTGTCATCAGCAAAATTAGCCACACAACCATTTATTCCATCATCCAAATCATTGATGTACAAGGTAAAAAGGAGCGGCCCCAACACCGACCCCTGCGGCACACCACTAGTAACCGGTAACCAACCAGAACGAGATCCTTTTATTTCCACCCTTTGCTTCCTGCCAACCAGCCACTGCTCCACCCATTCTGCTATCCTACCCATAATTCCATGACCTCTCATCTTATTAATCAGTCTCTTGTGAGGCACCTTATCGAAGGCCTTTTGAAAGTCTAAATACACAACGTCTACCGCCTCTCCCTTATCCACCCTACCTGTGATTTCTTCAAAAAACTCCAATAGGTTGGTCAGACAGGACCTCCCTTTCACAAAACCATGTTGACTAGGTCCAATCTTGCCTTGCGCCTCTAGGTATTCGGTAACCTCCTCTTTGATGATAGATTCCAATAATTTTCCCACCACTGACGTCAGACTAATAGGTCTGTAATTTCCTTTGTGCTGCCTCCCACCTTTCTTATACAACGGAACTACATTCGCTACCCTCTAGTCCTCCGGAACCATGCCAGAATCTATCGATTCCTGGAAAATAATCGCCAATGCCTCCGCTATCTCTACAGCCACCTCCTTCAGAACCCGGGGATGCACCTCATCCGGTCCGGGAGACTTATTGGTCTTAAGCCCCTTTAGTTTTCCTAGCACCTTCTCCCTAGTAATCTCAAGTGAACTCAGTTCCAATTCGTGAGACTCCTGACTAACCGGCACATTGCTTATGTCCTCCACGGTGAAGACTGATGCAAAATATTCATTCAATTCCCTTGCCATCTCACTATCGTCCATTATAATACCTCCTGCACCGTTATCAATTGGTCCTATGTCAACCCGTGTCTCTCTTTTATTCCTTATGTATTTAAAAAAGCTCTTAGAATCCTTCCGAATGTTGTCCGCCAGCTTCCTTTCATAACTCATCTTTGCTTTCCTAATGACCTTCTTAGTTTCTCTCTGCAGATTTTTAAAAACTTTCCAATCTTCTGTTTTCCCACTAATTTTTGCTACTTTGTACGCTGCCCCTTTTGCTTTTATTTTATCCTTCACCTCCCTCGTTATCCACATCTGTGCCTTTTTTCCATTCAAAACCTTTTTTCTTGGAATATATCTATCCTGCATTTTCCTTATTTTCTGTAGAAATTTCTTCCATTTCTCCTCCGCCGTCCCTCCAGCTAACTTACTCCTCCAATCAATTTGGGCCAACTCTTTTCTCATACCTTTGTAATTTCCCTTATTCCACTGAAATATCGATAAACCAGTTATCAGCTTCTCCTTCTCAAACTTGAAACTAAACTCAACCATATTGTGATCACTTGTTCCCAGTGGTTCCTTTACCTTTAGTTCCCTAATCACCTCGGGTTCACTACACAGCACCCAATCCAAAACAGCCGATCCCCTGGTGGGCTCCTCAATAAGTTGCTCCAGAAAAACATCCCTTAGACATTCCACAAACTCACTCTCCTGAGTTCTACCGCCTTGCTGGATTTCCCAGTCCACCTTCATGTTAAAATCCCCCATAATTATCTTCACATTGTCACTCTGGCACGCTTTTTCTATCTCAATCTGCAACTTATGGTCCACTTCCTGACTGCTGTTAGGGGGCCTATATATGATTTCTACTATTGTCCTTTTACCCTTGCTATTTCTTAGCTCCACCCATAAGGATTCCACTTCCTCTGACCCAATGTCCTTCCTTTCTATTGATTTTATATCACTACTAACCATCATGGCCACACCTCCCCCTCTGCCTACCCGCCTGTCCTTCCTATACACTGTGTACCCCTTGACATTCAGTTCCCAATCACATCCATCATGAAGCCACGACTCAGTGATTGCAACGATGTCATATTTATTAACCTGTAGTTGTGCCACTAGGTCATCTACTTTATTCCTGATGCTACGTGCATTTAAATATAGTACGTTTAGACTGGTATCTGCTATTGATTTTATTGTACTTCTATTGTTCAGCAGATTATCCTGACTTTCTACCTGTCCATCCTTCTTACTATCTTCGCTACCTATCTTAGACATGTTCCTGTAGACCTCATCCCCTATCCTAACATTCGGTATCCTAACATCCTCATCCCCGATCCTAACATTCTGTATCCTAACATCTTGATTTGTTGTACTTCTATTATTCAGTAAATTATCCTGACTTATCACCTGCCTGTCCTTCTTGCCATCCTCATTGGATTCGTTTCTATACACTTCCTCCCTCACCTTAGCATCTTGTAACCTAGCATCCTGGTTACCATCCCCCTGCCAGATCAGTTTAAACCCTCCCCTACAACTAAATTAAACATTTCCACCAGGATATTGGACCCTTTGGAGTTTAGGTGCAACCCATCCTTAGCAAATAGGTCTTGCCTCCCCCAAAAAAGGTCCCAGGTATCCAAGAATCTGAAGCCCTGCCCCTTGCACCAGTCACTCAGCCACACATTCAACTGCCAGAGCTTTCTATTCTTCCTGTCATTGACACGTGGCATGGGTAGTAGTCCTGAGATTACTACCCTTGAGGTCCTACTTCTCAACCTTCTCCCTAATGCCTTGTATTCCTCCTTCAGGACCTCTTCTCTTTTTCTACCTACATCATTGGTACCTACATGTACCAAGACTTCTGGCTGCTCACCCTCCCCTCTCAGAATATTCTCGACACGGTCCGTGATATCCCGTACCCTGGCACCAGGGAGGCAACACACCATCCGAGACTCATTGTCGGTATCGCAGAATCTGCTATCAGTACCCCTTACTATCGAATCCCCAATAACCACTGCATTTCGCTTCCTCTGCTGGACCACAGTACCAGACACGGTGCCAAGGTCCTGGCTGCTGAGGTCTTCCTCTATGAAGTCATCCTCTCCAACCGAATCTAAAATGAGATATCGGTTTTTGAGGGGGACCGCCACTGAGGTGCTGTCTACATATTCTTTATAACTCCTGTTTATCTCCTGCTCGCTCTCCCTAACCAACCGAAGGTCATCCAGCTGCTGATCCAGACTCTCAATCTGTTCCTTGAGGAGCCGCATCTCGGTGCACTTTGCGCAGATGTAGTTATCAGGGAGTCTGGTCGTCTCCCAGGGGCCCCACATCTGACACTCCAAACACAACACTAATCCCAGATGCATACTGCTGAATATCACTGAACTCAACAACTAAACTAAACTAATAACTTACCCCCTCTCTATAATCTTGCCTCTTTCCCGCTCTCGCCGAAGCCCGTTGAGCCAAAGCCTAACCCACTCTGCTCCCTCACACTCCGCTGCCCGCTCCGACGCTGCCCGCTGGATATGCTCGTCTGCTTTTTAAATCGCCCACGCGCTTCCGAGTGACGTCACGCGCCTGCGCAGTCACTCGCCGCTGTCCCGAACACTAGAAAGAGAAAAAAAACTCGCTCGTTATTTTCCGGCACTCTGCGCTCTCTCGTCGCTGGAAAGAAAACTGAAGGTGAACCTCCGACTTTTAAATCGCCCGCGCGCTTCCGAGTGACGTCACGCGCCTGCGCAGTCACTTGCCGCTGTCCCGAACCCTAGAAAGAGAAAAAAAAACTCGCTCGTTATTTTCTGGCACTCTGCGCTATCTCGTCGCTGGAAAGAAAACTGAAGGCGAACCTCCGACTTTTAAATCGCCCGCGCGCTTCCGAGTGATGTCACGCGCCTGCGCAGTCAAAAGCCACTGTCCCGAACGCTAGAAAGAGAAAAAAAAACTCGCTTGTTTTTTTCCGGCGCTCTCCGCTTTCTCGTCGCTGGAAAGAAAACTGAAGGCGAACCTCTGACTTTTAAATCGCCCGCGCGCTTACGAGTGACATCACGCGCCTGCGCAGTTACTCGCCGCTGTCCCGAACGCTAGAAAGAGAAAAAAAAAACTCACTC
This sequence comes from Pristis pectinata, assembly GCF_009764475.1. Lineage (NCBI taxonomy): Eukaryota > Metazoa > Chordata > Chondrichthyes > Rhinopristiformes > Pristidae > Pristis > Pristis pectinata. Next base: position 77,369,572 of record NC_067411.1, read on the forward strand.
GTTATTTTCCGGCACTCTCCGCTCTCTCGTCGCTGGAATCAGAGAGCCCCCTTCTTCAGGCTTTTTCAAGGTACTAGACAAGGTTGCCCTTTGAGTCCTTTATTATTTAATATTGCTTTGGAACCTTTGGCAATTGCCACTTGGGATTCTTCTAACATATTTGGTATTACTCGTGGAAAGGGGACTCATAAGATATCTCTTTATGCAGATGACCTGTTACTTTATATCTCTAACCTGGATAAATCTATTCCAGCAGTATTATCACTGCTTGCTCAGTTTAGTGTTTTCTCTGGCTATAGGTTAAATCTTAATAAGAGTGAATTTTTCCCATTAAACATGCAAGTCCCAGTTTATAGGCAAGTACCATTTAGATTAGTGACTGATTATTTAAAGTGAACTTTTTACCTTTAATTAATTACGTTAAACAATTATTCATTCTCTTTATCATTGATTGGCCGAATTAATGCAGTTAAGATGAATATTTTACCAAAATTTTTGAATCTATTTCAGGTGATTCCAACCTTTATTTCAAAATCCTTTTTCGACACTATTGATTCCAAAATTCTTTCATATATATGGCAGAATAAAAACCCAAGGTTAAGTAAGAAATATTTACAAAGATCAAAAAAGGATAGTGGTTATAGCTTTGCCTAATTTTAGATTTTGCTATTGGGCAATTAATATTAGATACTTAATTTTCTGGGCACAAGATTTAGGTGCAACTCATTGTCCCTGTTGGGTACACCTTGAGTGTGAATCAGTGCAAGGATTTTCATTAGTTTCTATTTTAGGAGCTTCATTCCCTTTTGCACTTACTAAATTGAGTAAACAAGTGACTAATCCAATAGTTAAACATACAATACGGATATGGTTTCAATTTTGTAAATTCTTTGGATTCAATAAATTTAATTTATCAAGTCCTATTCAATATAATTTTTCTTTCAAGCATCTAGAATTGACTCAGCTTTTTCCTTATGGAAAATGAAGGGTATAACATGTTTTCGAGACTTATTCATTGACAACGGTTTTTTATCTTTTGAACAGTTGTCTAATAAACACAATCTGCCTAGATCACATTTTTTTCAATATTTACAGATTAGAAATTTTTTAAAAGTTACTTTTCCTTCCTTTCCGACACCATATAAAATTGAAATTACGGAAAAAATTTAGGTTTTAGCTCTTATCAGAAGGGCCTGACAGCAATAATTTATGATCGGATTATGAAAGTACGTTCAGAGGAACTTGATAAAATTAAGAATGAATGGGAAAGAGAACTTCAGATACTTTTACCTACAGAGACATGGAAGAAAATTCTTCAATTAGTTAATACATCTTCTATGTGTGCTAGACACCCTTTGATACAGTTTAAGGTGGTTCACAGGACCCATATGTCCAAGGACAAGTTAGCCCGTTTTTATCATCATATAAATCCTATATGTGACAGACGTAGTTCGAAGGTGGCTTCCCTGAAACATATGTTTTGGTCCTGTCCCCTTTTGGAAAAATATTGGAAAGATATTTTTAACATTATTTCATCAGTATTGAATATTGATTTACAACCTCATCCTATTACTGCAATTTTTGGGTTACCAGCGATGGAATTCTGCCATTTGTCTGCTTCTGCTTGTCGTATGATCGCCTTTGTCACATTAATGGCCAAGTGATCCGTTTTGTTCAAATGGAAGGATCCAATGCCTCCCACCACTTTTCAGTGGTTTTCTCAAACTATAGCATGTTTAAACTTAGAAAAAATTAGGAGTGGTACTGTTGATCCTTCGCTTAAATTTGAGGAAGTTTGGAGTCCATTTATTCAATATTTCCATACGATATAAGCTGACCTTTTTCATATTCCTCTCAATAACCCTTGAATGCAGAGGAGCGGAGTTGACGACATAGTAATGTTTCCTTTTCTTTTTAATTGAAGAAATATCAGTCCAGTTTTTTTCGAAGTTTTTGTTTTTTTTGGTTTATTATCAATATTTTTTTGATTTGGGGGTTCTTCTTTCATATAATTAAATTTCATTTCTTTTCAATCTTTCCTTTTGTATTTGTTCACTTAATAAGAGAATGGGAGGTCTAGACTACATTTTTTTACTCCTTGTGATTATATATTTTAACTGTTATGATTGCTATCCTGATCTCTTAGCACCATATGTATAATTACTAATGTTATATATATTATTTTGTACTAATTTGAAAATTAATACAAAGATTGAAAAAGAAAGGAAGGATACATGCTACACGTGTAAACCACACCACAAATCAGAAGAATAGCTAACATGGGATCCTTGTACTAACTATAGTTATTCCACAATGATTGGCTATGAATACCTTGTGGGAGCTGGTGGCAGACCCTGATACATTATGGTATAATCCTGATTATTGTAGTTATCTGCATAGTGGCTGTGTGATTTCTGTGTGTTCTGTTGCCCTCCACTGGAAGGGACAGGCCTGTGTACATGTATCCAAAGTTTGAAGCTTGTGAGAGAGACGATGATAGTTATGATGAGGAGGAATGTTTGAAGATGCAACCATACCCCGTGGGGTATGAACCTCCTTTTCAGCAGAGGAGGAAGAGTGTCGATTCAGAGGGATTGTAGAAGAATAAATGGTGTCTTTTGACTATACTAGGGCTGATGGGGTACTTGACATTGTATAAGAGAACTATGCTTGCAGCCAACAGTAAATCTGGGTTGGAGACAGCAGGTCTGCAGAAGTCTGCTGAAACCAGACTTTGACATGAAACAGAATGCGAGTTCAGCCTTGAGTGTGCTGATATGAGGAACTGGTTGGTTTTGTTTTATTTTAATCTATGTAACACATTGATTGAATTCTTAAGTATGTAACAACTGTAACTGAACTAGTCACGTGATATAGCTGTTGTTTTAACATATAAATTGAGCTTGCAACCTTCTGTATGTTAGAATCTGGGTAGCAGTGGAGATCACTGCCCACTCTCCATGGTACAATGATTCAATAAAGCCTTGGAACGAAACTTGGAGTTATCTTTTCTTATTGTAGATTAAATTGGAGTTTCCATGACACCAATTAAACTCTTAACATAATTTGCCAGTTCACTTTAACTGGCACTCTTTTCGTGCTCTCATTGTCACATCTATTTGAGTTCAAAATTCTAGTCTTGGACCTATTTTCCCATTCCTTAAACTGAATGTAAAATCAATTATGTTATGATCACTGCTGTATAAGTGTGCCTTCTCAATGAAGTTATGAATTAATCCTATCTTGTTGCACAATGCCATGCCTTCATTCTGGTTAACTCTAGAATGTGTTGTTCTAAGAAGCTATCCCCAAAAAAACTCCTCATTTAGCTGTTGTGATTATCACTGTATCTTTCTCACAAATTCCCATTATTTCTTTCTTTATATTCTGTTCCACCATGTGGTTACTGTTAGAAAGACAGTACATCACTTCCACAAGTGACTTTTTGCACTTATTATTTCTCTTCTCCGTCCAAACTATTTCTGCATCCTGAATTCCTGAACTTGGGTCATCCTTCTCTATTGTGTTAAGATGATTATCATTTACTCATTACATTTTCTAAATACTGGGGCATAATAGTCCCTGTTACATAATTGGTATCCTTATTTACGAGAGTATTTGTCTAAAAGGGAAATAAATTGTAGTGAAATTTAACTTTTTTTTATATCCACTAGATGGCAGCAAGTAAAGATGTTAATATTCTTGGAACAAGTAAGTTTGGCATCCCTGAAAGAAAATACTGCTTTTCATTCTGCTTGTATGTCTTGATTTACTTGCAAACAAAAGGTAACAGACTATTCCGTTATCACAAACAAAGCAAACTGGCATTCTTAATGTACGTTCTTAGTTCCCCACAAAAGGTTTTAATAAAGTGATCTAAATATTTACTAAATATAAAACACAGAATATATGCAATCATAAGGTTAAAAGTAAAGAGAAGCACATTGTATGACCATAGTCTTTAAGAAACAATCCCAAGTGATAGTAAATTTGTGCAACTTTCTCATATAAATTACTTTTTAACATGAATACATCTATGATCTCAAAATGTATTACATAATTAAAGTTCAATGTTACCAGTTTCAACACAATGAAGAGTTTATAGGGTGCCACATAGGTCCAAGGCAGTTTCAAGCACATATTTTAGTGTAATGCTTACAATAATTATTGAACATGTCCAAAATTAGTTGATAAAAACTTCATTAAAAAGGAAACATCAATTTGTCAGAATATTGTAGAATAGGATTTAAAATTATCTTTTTTAATATGTTGCCTAGATACAAGCATTTGTTTGAAATGTCTTATGTCTGCAGTTTTATTATTTTTAAATTAAATCGATTAATTTCTTCATTAAAATAGTAAACATTCATTTCAAAAATTAAGCAGGTATGATTTGATCAATTATTCTAAAACTGTGAAGCATAGCATGAAGTGGGTGGACGTGGTTTTAAATACATGAATGGCATGGCAATTTATAACTTACAGGTAATGCTAAAAAACAAATTCAATTATGAGGAAAGGTAGTTGTCTCTGTTATTCTCTTCAAATGCTAAATATTTCCACCAGTTTTCTATTTTTTAGTGAAATACCACCTGTAAACAAAAAAATGAGAACTTCATTAGTAGAAATACTATGTTTTGTATGGTAAGGTGTAATGTTATCCTTGTCTATTGAGTAAATAACTACAGATTGGAGTGAATTACAATGCATGCAGTAATATACTAAGTCAAAGAATTAGTATTTAGTGCCTATAGAGTAACAGTTTGCTGGTCAGAAGCCAGTACAAGGGATGAATAGGACATAAACTATGAAAGTAAAACTGAAGCACATGATCAGTGCCATTTGAACAAGGTGTGTATTGCATTTTACTCTAATTTGCATTATTCCGTCACAATAGTCAATTTACCATGGCAATTTACATCTTAGCTCTGAGAATATGGTCACCGCCTTAGATATCTTACTATTGCTAATTCTTTATGCTTTTCTAAACATTTCTCTCTCTCTCTCTCTCTCTCTCTCTCTCTCTCTCTGTCTCTCTCTCTCTCTCTCTCTCTCTCTCTCTCTCTCCCTCTCTCTCCCTCTCTCTCCCTCTCTCTCCCTCTCTGTTGTTAGTTTATCCTTGACATTTTTTTTCCTTTGTCATCACTTCTTTCCTTCCAGATCGGAAATGGTGCAAGCAATAAAAGAAGGCACTAAAACTTGCAGGGCGATTTAGGGTGGGAAATGGTTGGAAAATATGCCCCTCAGCTCCTCTCGTTTCCTCCCCTTATCAATTATTCATGCATTGCCTGGCCACTACTCCCATTGTGTCCCATTTATTTTTCCACTTCCCCTTCCCTTCATAGCAGCCCTCTTATCCTAATGTCACCTATGTTTTACTCAAATGATCTGTTTAATCCATGTATCTCATATTTCGCTTACTCCACTATCATGCGCACTTCTTTAATCCTCTCTCCATTCTTATGGCTCCCTGCAAGAGCAGGTACTGAGCAACAAGAAATGCTCTTTCACTGGAGAATTTTTCATTCTCTTCCATTTCTTTCTGCAATCTGCTCTGTTCGGGTTTTTGCTTCAGGTTTAAAACTTGATTTGGTGATCGGGGATGACTATCTTGAATGTGTGGGTGCAAAATTCCTTTGAACTCTTGATTTCCCTAATATATGACACAAAAATATTTTGGGTGTGACGTACTGGTGTTTCATAACACTTTGGCTATGATGGCAACAGGGATTCACACAGCTGAAGGTCATCTGTACATCTATCCAAGTTTTTACTCACATCCCAAGTAATAGTTTTTAAACATCTTAAAATGCTGTATGCTGGTGATTGTATTGCCCCTTTGTGCTTAATGCAATTGTGCAGGAAAATTTCTTAGCTGGAAATTATTTATTTATTTATTTACATAAAATGTTTACTGAGTTCGTTTTATGAATGACCATATTCATAAAGAATATGGTCATTCATATGACCTCTGTCTTTGCTATATCATATGATCTGGCAAATTCTACAATTTCTAATATATTTAATTTCACACCACACAATTGCATTATTACATTCTTCTTTTAATTCTATTAATTATTCAATGTGACTGGAATTAATATCACTAATAAAAGATACAAGGCATGAAATTGTTACTTGCAGACTTCATATTTATTAATGGAATCAGTCAATAACAATTTTGTAAGTGTCTTAAAATGAATTATTTTGTGCTATCCTCAAAAACTAAGGTTATATCTATCAAAAAAAAAGAACCCCCAGTAAACCTCAAGGGAAAAGTATTAAAGACCCTATGTGGCAAACCTGTTAAGGAATTGGAAGCATTTATGAGTTAAAAGTAGGATAAGTGTGGAAGATGCCTAGTTACCAGTGAGTGATACAGTGAGCAATTTTGGTACCATGTTTTGGCACAAATATACAGTTTAATTTGAACTTCAAGAGTCCAAATAGAGATGTTAAAGCAATTCAATTGACTCTTCAAACAAAAAGTACTTTTTCTGCATCTGAAATATTAAAATGCTTATGGATTCCAGAAGAGATAATATATTTTTAATATAATACATTTGCAAATGGATGACATTCAATTTTACAGAATAAAATGAGAATAAAATATGGACCACATGAATATGCATCTGGTTGTACTGTATGAAGTAAAGATTTCTTAGCATGTTTATAATTTTTAACCAAAAGCTCAGAGAATATTTTAATTTTTCTAACATTAAATTTTTGTAGCTGAGTATCTTATGTTGAGCGCAATTGAATCAAACACGAGTTGAATTATTTGGGTGGAACAAAAATAATGGTGAAGTTTAATAGGAATTGCTGTAAAACAATTCATGTTAAGCAAAAACCACAAAATATAGTTTCTGTTGGCATTGCTGTTGAATAAAAATATTCTATATGTGATTATCCATCACATATTAAAACATATAATCAATGTGAGACTATTTTAGAAGATGAAGTAATTGCTTCAATGGATCTCAAAGACACAGGGTTATAAATTTAAGACGAACAACTCCAAATAATTAATTGATGAAAGTTTTCGCCTGACATGTGAAAGGTCCCTGGTAGGAGCAGGCACGGTAGTGTAGCAGTTAGTGTAACGCTATTGCAGCGCGAGCAACCCAGGTTCAATTCTGGCCACTGTATGTAAGGAGTTTGTATGTTCTCCCCGTGACAGCGTGGGTTTCCTCTGGGTGATCCAGTTTCCTCCCACATTCCAAAGACGTATAGGTTAGGAAGTTTGGGTATGCTATGTTGGCGCCGGAAGCATGGCGACACTTGCAGGTCACCCCCCCAGAACATTCCACACAAAAGATGCATTTCACTGTGTGTTTCGATGTACATGTGACTAATAAAGCTATCTTTTGCTCATCCTGAAGCCAAGGATCTTGAAACCTTCCAGGAGGTACCTCTGTAAATCCCTGAGGTTGTACTGGAAAAGCTCTAAAATATGAGTTATACCAACATATTATAAATGATTCCATAAAGGATTGGAAATGATACAATTGCCACTAGCTCTTTAGAACATAGAGCCAGCAAGAACATGGTCAGTTGTTAGGGCATCTGAAGATCCTTTTGTTCCAAATCCCTAGTCATTAGAGAATCATGGAGTAGGATGAGTAGGGTTAGCCAATGACACCAGGAATATTAGTCTGTTGAAGCACATTCTTATGAATCAGACTGTGTTTTAATGTCTGGACCTCCAAAGAAACAAAAATTATGTTGCTCATCTGCACTATTGCTGATAATGCAGGTCCGTTTGTTCTCAGTGTGCTTATCTTCCAAAAGACTGTAATAAGATGTTTTAGTGCCCAATGTACTTCCAACTTGCAACATACAAGAAAAAATTTTGCAAGTTCACAGCCCTACTTGATGATCAAATGAGGCTCATGACCCCACATGATTTTCAATTTGATAACATTAATCTTTGCTCTCAGTACATTTGTTTGCTGGTTTGCCAAACTCCAACCCAGCTTAATGTTGAGGAGCAAAATATGTATTGGTGCAATTGGTAAAATTGGATTGTCTTGCAGCTAGTCGCACCTGATACCAGAACCAGTATTTGTGAGCAAATTGTTCTGTTTTCTCTTTGTGAGATAACGCCATTGTGGGTGCATTGAGGTAATAAATGTTCAATGGCTTTGGACCACATGAGTAAAATGACAGAAGCAGAAAAGGATGTTTTGATATAATCCTGCAATGAATTTAATTTCTTGATGGAAGTAATCAAAGTTAGGATCTGTGCTCTGCATCTCAACCCATCCACATCCGAAGAACCCTAGAAAAGGTGTGCTCATTCTTCTCTTAACATTTTGCAGTAAAACTGATTTGTATATCCTGTCACTTATTAGAGATGAAGGGGCATGTTTTTTTTTCTTTTCACTGTGATTTTGGCGTAATCTTACTAAGTAGAGAAGGAAAATTGCGTAACCTCAAGCAGCGTCACCTCACTCATGGGATTTGGACTACTTGTTGAGGAGAGCACCAGTACAAATTAATGGAAACTGCAGTGGCTGGAAATCTTAAGCAAAAGCAAAAAAAGGTGGAAATACTCAGCAGGTCAGTCATCATCACTGGAAACAGTTAATGTTTCAAGTCAAGACCTTCTCAGAAGATGCAACACTTGTCCTTTTAACTCTTCCGTTCCCACTATCCAGGCAGCCAAACAATCCTACTATCTGAAGCAGTATACTGCATTAGGTTCCCCCCTCTCCTCTTTTTACAGGCCTTTCCACTCTCAGTCCTGATGCAGGGTCTCAACTCAAAACATCAACATTTCCTTCTCCTACCACAAATGCTGCTGGACCCATTGAGTTCCTCCAGCAGATTGTTTGTTGCTCCTGATTCCAGCTCTTGTGATTCTGTACTGTGTTATGTATTCACAATCTGATCTCCTCTTCACTGGAGATACCAAAAGCAGATTAAGACACTGAGTTTCCAGTTGCTTGCTACTTCAATTCACCATTCCAATTGCATTCAGACCTTTCTGTATGTGGCCTCCTACAACGTTATAATAAGACCCAACATAAGCTTGAAGAACATCTTCAGTATGGGCATGTGCTGCCTTCTGGACTGTATCAAATTTAACAACTTCAGGTAACTCACTTTCTCATTTTGTATTAGAACTAGCTAATTTTTCTCTAGGTCATCTATCTGTGAACTTACATATTTCCCCAGTTTTGATGAAGGGTCTTTGACCTGAAACTTTTTGTGTACGCTGGTGTAAAAATAAAGTGAAACCCTCACACTGACCAGATCAGGAGAGAACAAGATTCTCTTCTTGTCAAAACAAAGCAAGTGATATGACCAAAATTGTCAAAACTAGGTAATAAGGCAAGCAAAATCCCTTAACCTAAAGAGTGTATGCCTCTAGAATTATCCCATCAGTACACATCTAAATCATGTCTTAACCTTTAACCCAAGGTGATCAACTAGGAATGATGCTGTACAAATCTCAATCCGCAGCTACTGCTGATGGCATTTGAGAATACTTGAGAACTTTGTTGTGTCCTGAGTGAAGACAGGGGGATACTTTTTCATCACTGTGCAGAAAGTAAATAATGTCCTTCAAAGTGGTCCTGGAGTCTGATGGATTCTCAGTGCAGTAAAACTGAAATCTGGTATCAGAAGCGTTCTTTCCCTATCTGAGATGCTCTGAAACATAGCTTGTAATAGCATATTCCCAAATTCTTATCACAAAGTGAATATTTTAGTTGTCCAAGTCAATTTGTCAATAATGTGCTGGAGTGTAAACACTTACTAATTAGTACAAGTTCCAATCTTTCTACTGTGGAAAACATATAGTTTTCATATTGTCTTAAAATATAGATTTGGGTCCATGTCATTTTCCAGAGTAATAACCTCAACCCCATACCCCCACTTATTTTCCTGTTATGTATCTCCTTCACATGCCTGCTAACTCCCCTCTGATTCTCCTTCTATCTACCTACAGTCGGGATGATTTACAGGAGACAATTAACCTACCAGCCAGCATGTCATTGGGATGTGTGAAGAAATTGAATCATGCAGGGCAAACCCACACAGTCACAGGTGCAAACTGCACACAACATCAAAGGTCAGGATGGAATCCAGGTCACTGAAGCTGCAAGGCAGCTGCACTACCTACTGCTTCATTTTGCTGCCAATATTGCTTTATCGTATATCCTACACTTCGTCCCATTTCAAATGATCTCATAAAATTATAGTGTACAGGCAGGAAGTGAAATTACGGCCAAGGCTGGATCAGCCATGATCCTATTGAATGGTGGAGCAGGCTCATGGGGTCAGGTGGCCTACCCTTGCTCCCAGTTTTTATGGTCTTAAAACTCGATGGGCAGTCTTCATTGAGTTAACTTAAAAATATCAGAATCACCTGAAAGGACAAGAAACCAAATTCAATATCAGGAAACTTTATGTACTCAAAGAACAAGTTTTAAAAAATGCTGGTGAAAGTACCAGGCAACAGAAATTCTGTTAATGTTAGGTAGTTATGGAACAAAATAGCTACCTATCCCTTACAATACTCTTCATTTTATTTCATTTAAAAATATTTATTGTAACAAAGGGAATTATTTTCTCCTAACTAAGCTTGAAAATAGAAGACATGAGATAGTCAGAAAATGATTAAGATAAAGGGGCTGATAGTTCTTCAATTCCAATTGTAAATGATCTTGACAAAATGCAAAAAAGAGGTTTTTGCTGCATCCTGCTCTGACATTCAGTCTCAGGGACTGTGGCTTGCACCCCTGCCCAACCACATCCCGAGTATTCAAAAATAGTAGCATTCAAGCTCTGTGATTGTTCCTTTCAACTCTATATCTCACCAGTCTGACTATTAACCTCACAAACTACTTAACAGACCATTTCTCACCACCCATTGACTACAATGGTATCAATTAATCTAACACATTCAACCACCAGCTCAGAATCTAATTTTATAGAAGAGTCAGCTTGGAAACGTGATCTACATATGGTGAGTCATTGGATATGTGTGTCCTACATCTCTGTGAGGGCATAAGGTTAGTCCATGTAGATATTTGCTATTTTATGTTTTTGTTGTGCTATGTCAGTACATTTCATTTTTAAGAACACTGTTCATATGTACTCTTTAGAACTGTTTGCAGTTCTGAGCATGTCCAATATCTCAGGTGTGCCAGTAAAGAAAGCAGCCATGCTCAGCTTTCTGTATAATGAATCACATATACAAAGTCCAGATCATCACTGTTTACACTGGCAACGAAGGTAAATGTCCTGGAAGTGCAGTTGATATTATTTTAAACATTTTGTGCTTGTGACTATTGCCCACAAATATTGTTTGCTGTTGATTTTTGATCCAGTATGTAGGATTTCTTCCAGCTGTGTCTTTAACTGAGTCAACCTGCTTTTTAACTCAGCAGCTGCCAAGAAGAAAATAATTTCTTACTCCTTAATCTAATTTATGTGAATTTGTGCGTGTTAACTGACTTCAAAAATATGTTTAAATAAAAAGCAATGCCCAGTTTGTTCAGGGCACTTATGCTGTATTTGCATGCTGTTCAGGTGATGTAGAAAGATCATAAGATACTGCTGTGAATAGAATCAGAGTGGGAAATAAAAATCAGGGCAGAATTTTACATTCATCACTGCAAATAGAGAGCAATTATTAGCATCAGTGAGATAAGCAGAATTCAAAATGGAATGTCCTGCAAAGGGAAAACACAGTAAGTTGTGTGGAAAGTGCAAAGATTTTGCAAAAGTCTTCTCATCAGAATATCCAGTGCATCAAAACTCATCAAAGCTAAATAGCACATGTTGAAGCTAATGTAAAACTTAACTACAGTTTTGATTGTCTTGTATATTTAGTTAATATTTATCACACTCATTAAGAAACCCAAATCACGAATAGAAGCAAACATTTGCAACTCACAAATCAATATTCATTCATAGATGCAGCCACCTCTTTCTGTTAATATGAGTAAACAAACCTTCAACAACATTCACTGTCATCCTACTCAAACTCAGCAAGCAAGTGCCAGATTATTTCTTTACAGATGTATTGCACCTTTCAAAGATATTTGTTGCAAGTAACATTCAAATCTAAGAGTATTAACCATATAATCTCAGGTATCTGTGAGGTACCTTGAGTTAAGTTTGCAATCTACTAAGTTTTGCACATCATAAGATCACATCTTGCTGGCCATATGCAAATGGTGCAGTGGAAACTTTTGTGTAAGCACTAAAGAAAATTGTGAAATCAAGAACTTTATCATTTATTATGAAACTACAAATGGCACTGCATTTAATGACAGGAATACCACCAGCTACACTCATTTTTGCATAACCTGCATAGACTCATCTTCCAAAGGTACCCATGAGACAAATAATCAGCAGCAACGTGAACATGACAAAGCCAGGAGGAGCAGCTTGAAAGCAAATGTAGATCAATGCCATTACAGCCTGCATAAAATAAATCATGTTATTCTTTAAAGCATTCAATAGACCACTGTCAGTGAATTCAAAAAGGATAATTGAAGACCAGAGAAGAAACTGAGCAATCCCATATGACAAAATTACCATTGCACTCACATCCAGAAATTACCAAACATTATTCGTTGCATGAATGTAACTATCCCTCATCTTGGAAAGACTTTCAACAAAGTGATATCAAGGCAAAGAAAATCAGAATGGCTCTTTTAATGAACATGGGCACACATGTAGTGTTGTCATGTAATCCGCATGTTATATCAGAACATTTTTTTAAGAACTCTGGCCAAGATATCGAATCCTGTCATGTTATTGTTTCCAAAGCTTCGACTTTTTTTGTTGTGTTTAACACAGTGATGGAAATTTAATCATAAACTTGCAGTTGTGTTTCACCCTTATGCTGATCATATGATAGATGTATTTTGGCAACATCATTTCATATACAGCTTTCTTTTTGTAATGTAACACAGGAAATTGAATTACATTGTTCTGGGAGCAAGCTTCAGTAAATAGTCGGTAGTCAGTCCTGGAATAACCATGTTTTATTAGTACTATGTTGGAAAAGACTGCCATACAAGATGAATCTGTCAACCTAACTTCATAACTGGACCAACTTACTTATGCAACTGATACAGCTATGGGCCAAGGGATGGTGGGAACCCCCCAATGACTTCCGATAAACCTCTGACTTGCTCTGACTCTCGATCCACACCCCTCCTCTTGGCCCATGATCACATCCCTGAACCACCTAGATCCAAAGTCTAATCTGTATCTCATTCCTTGAGGAGAAACCTTCATGTCTCCCTCCATCCCCCAGCCTATGATTTCTAGCCTGAGGCTCTGATCATTCAACTGGACCTATTGCTCCAGCACACCCCATTGACAAGCCTTCAAGAAAACCTATGTGTAATAGTAGCAGTGTTGCCCTCTCTAAAGCTGACAACATTTTAAATCCAATCACCGTTACTCTATCAGCAGTCTTGCTGTTACTTGTCAATGAGAAAACTCTGCTGCTATTCATGTCAAAAATCTGCAGTCCAAAAGTGCACAAGGATAATTAGTGTGGTATTTGGCTTATTTTCATTTATAAATTTTGTTTGGAATGTTGCTTTTTGTCATTGTGGTCAAGAGGTTGCAGTTAATGCAAGACGGGGACTTGCTAAATTTTTATTTGCTGGATAGTAGGATAAGCAGGAACAATACAACCCCACTGAAATGGATTCTCTAGGTTGCTCTCCTCCTCCTCCTACTTCTCCTCCACCTCCATCGTCACAACATTGCTGATGGTAAGGGCTGAGTGAGGGTGTGCAGCCTACATCAGGCCAGTAAAAGTCTTGACATTCAGTCTGCTTGTACAGTAGCTCTCCTCCAGAGTGGTCCAGGCTGCAGTCATCTTATGGTCAATGGTCTTCTCTATCATATCACTTGATCAATGTGACATGAATTGTATACACATTGTCCACTATGTGGGGGCTGTGCAGCAGTGAGAAACTGATACTGAGAAAGTGGAATCTTTTCTAGTTGCAGAATATCTTCAAGTTTTCAAATGGCACACAAAGCAATGCACATGTGATCAACAGTACCCTGCACCATTGGGAAGCCTGCAGTCCTTATGAGGCCATGTGCTTGCTCTGACTGTTGTTCTTTGGTAAGATGGAAGGAAATGTTTTAACACTCTAGGAATAGAATTCATCAATGACCTCACATATAAAGCAGCCAACAGTAAACAGTGCTAGGTTGAAGGTATCTCCAGCTTGGTCCAGAAAGACTTTGACATGTATAAATTAATGGCCATAGTAATCTTGGCAAGCAACAGCAATTGAGTCATTTGTGCTTTGGGTTTGAAGCTGCAGTTGCAGCATGTGGCATATTTCAGTCAGGACATCCTTATTGAATTATGGATGCCTAATGCACTGAGCCTCTCTGAAGTTTGTGTCAGTAATTGCTTCGGTGTGTATAGCTCCAGATATAAACCTTTCTCTCCCTATTCCTCCTCCAGAGCTTGTTCTATATTGTGTTTCCACTGCTCAGTTTCAATGTAATGCAGCATTCCAACTAATGCACCTTTGTCTGGGAGCAAATGGTTATTACAGAAATCTTGTGGTAAGATAAGATAGGGAAATGGTAAGCCTTGATAGGAAAATTTGTTGCTTTTGATGTTGATTGAGGTCATTGAAGCAAATGCCCCTTCTATATTCTAAAGGGTTTTCTTAATACAAGAGTCTAACAGTTTAATATGCCAGTTATTTACTATTATGTCCTGACCTTAATAAAAATGAAAGAAAGAAGTAGTCCCAATTCCAAGGAAGTGACTCGTTCGCTTCCAACAATCCTCTTCAAAAGTTCTGTTTTATTAAAAATAAAGTAATTCAATTGAAGGCTGCCACTTATTGATTCAAAATTACAGAAAAGGTTATACAACTGATTTCAACAATCCATTGCTGTTGCCTATTTCTATATATTATTTACAGTGAATAAACTCAGATTATTAATTTAGTTTATTACAAAAAAATATTTAGCATGATTAACCATAGTTGGTCTCTGGAATGAGGCAAGCATTTAGAAAATGTTACACTATACAGATTACTTCTTGCACAAAGTTTCACTTCATTCATAAAAATCAAGCAGGGCTTTTGTATGAGCACAATAAAAAGTACCTGAAGAAACCTGACTCTTAATACATACCTTCCACAATTTAGAATCAAAGCTTCACACTTGGCTAAAATGAAAATGAAAATCTTGATGTCTTTTTGACCAGGCATTGAGAAATTAATTTTCCTTTAACAGGCATGTTCAATATTTATTTTTGTCTAAACATGACAATGTTAGACAGGAATGATTTGGCACAATGACAATAATATGTGTTTTTTTTCTATTTCTTGGTTAATGGAATTTCACTGGACAAAATACACTAAAATTTTCAAAAATATGTCAATTTATAGTATTTCAAGAACATGTGAAAATCTGTTCCTTACAGTGATGACTACATCCTGGTATTATTGAGGCCACTGTAGCAAACACTGGAGGAGAAGTATACAAAATGTTCAAATTATTCAAACAAAACAGTAAGAAATATTATGGTAGTTACAGATAATGTATTTGTTTCTAGTGAAATTCAGTTTTATTTTAAATAAGGCACATTGTCAGAAAGCCACCTGAGTTCTCATTGGTAACCAGTTTCCAACATTTCTTTTTTAAATGTTTGCAAAATAAAATGCAAAAATGTAAATCTTTGAAATAAAATATCAGGAAAGACTAGAAACTCCTTTTCTAAATAAAGAACCGAAGGTGAGGGTCAAGGTTCTAGCTTGTCATAGCCTGTGGCTTCTGTCAAAAATAATTTAATGCCTGGTGCTTTGTTGGCTGTCCTAGGGTTTCTTAAATAGGGTGCAAGCCACTTGCACTATTATAATGCCTGGTGTTCATTCATTTTCCAAAGGCATTTCATAATAATGTTAAGTGAAGGGGAGAAATGTGAACCTTACAATAAAGAATGAATGTCAAGTAGTGTCAAGATCCCTTTATTCATAAAACTGATCTCTCCCTGTGCAACTGTATTTTTCTCCTTTCAGCCACATTCAACTTGGTTTGCTTTCCATGTTCAGAGAAGGATATATGACTCCAGGTACTGCCTAAGGCATTTTAAATGATTTTGTATTTGTTTCCAATGATTACTGCTTACCTAAGCTAATAATAGGTGAGGAGAGAAGCTCTCATTAGCCTGACAAGTAAATATTTTCTCAGTAAGGTGTGTCACCAAAGAATAAAATGTTGAAGATAGGAATAATTAAAATTAACCAATCATCTCTACATACTTTGTGTAAGCCTGTCAAAAAATGGACCTTCTCCCATGATCCCAGTTGCATTGTGTTGCTAAAGTCTATGACCTCATTTTACCTTCGTGGTGTTCAATTACTTCACCTTCTGATACATTGATTGTTAGCTTAAGATAGGAACAAGTATTCGAATTTAATTGTTATTTGGAATCTAACTTGTGTTATCTTGCAGTTCTTTGCATTATTTGGGGAAATATATGTAATACAGGGCTTATTATTTGTTTTAATTATTCATGTGTTTCAGATACGTACTTTGGGATCATAGTGTTCATGATTTTAGGGAAGTGACCAAGTTGATAGAGAATTAAGGATGGCAGGTTCAGATTCTTTTCGAACTCTGATTCTTACT
Organism: Pristis pectinata; assembly: GCF_009764475.1. Lineage (NCBI taxonomy): Eukaryota > Metazoa > Chordata > Chondrichthyes > Rhinopristiformes > Pristidae > Pristis > Pristis pectinata. The sequence continues at coordinate 77,386,219 of NC_067411.1, forward strand.
TTGATGTTCTGACATGGTGTGTATGGTTTCTCTTAGCATTGCTGACTTCAGAATTGTGTTAAGTTTTACTTTTTATTGAGCTGTACCATGCAGTTTATTTGTTTGAAATATGATGTGGTGATGTCTTAAGTAGTAAGGGAGGTTCAAACAGGATCATATGATCGTTGCTGAATGCCTTGGGGATTGGGGCAATATGACAATATTCATTGTTGATTTAATGTTTACAGTTGATCACATTGTATTGCATTATACATTATACAGGAAAGGAAGTGATATTGGTACCTAAATGTAATAATTTGGACTTCAGTTACTGAATGAAAAGATTTCTTTTTACTGAAGTATTAGTTTGCTCATTACAAGATATTGCATTACTAATTGATGATTGTTCTTCTCCTGCTCCAAAGAAGACATTTTCAACATTGGATAGCAGTAAACTTTAGTAAAGACAGGCTTGTCTGGATTGGAGGGATGAGTTGACAATAGGTAACTCATGTCCTCAGACTCGCAACTACTGTTTCTTAGATCAGTAAGGTTCAAAGTGGGGTAAACAATCATTGCTGCCTTTATTTAAACCCTTTAAGTAAATTAATCTCCAACACAACTAAGCACACCAGTAAGGGACAACTTATAATGGAGGAAATCACTATCTACGTAACTAATGTTGTGGAAAAGCATTCACTCTTATATGTGTTTTAATTATATTTCCTCTGGTTTCATTGAATGGATTGGCATTGCCTGATTTTGTTCTGTCAAGTTTGATTTCCTTTACTTTGTTGCTAAACTTTTCATTCAGGATATTAAAATTACTGTTGCTTTAAATTCTGTTATTAGATGGTTTTATATCCACATAACAAGTGCCATTCCTCTAGAATCTTGATAGTAAACCGTGAATTGTATTTATGTGGCTAATATTATACCGTTTTGGACATGCTCGGTTTTAAAGATCCATACTTGAAGTTTATTTAATATTGTTAAATAACAATATCATTTAAAAATATGGAACAATAATTACATAATTGTGGAGTTTTTTGGAATTCTGGTTATGTTACTCAAGCTACTGGAATTGTTATGAAAGCCTACCTGGTTCATTGGAGTCATAAGAGTCATACAGCATGGAATCAGGCCCAACTGGTCCATCCCAACCAAGATTCCCATCTAAGCTAGTCCCATTAGCCCACATTTCGCTGCATCCCTCTAAACCTTTTCTATCCATGTACCTGTCCAAGTTCCAATTAAATGTTGTTAATGTACCTGCCTCAACCACTTCCTCTGGCAACCTATTCCGTATACTGACCACTCTCTGGGTGAAAAGGTTGCCCCTCAGGTTCCTAATAAATCTCTCCTCTCTCACCTAAAACCTGTGGCCTCTCGTTCTTGATTCCCTAACCATGGGAAAAAGACTATGCGCCTTCACCCTATCTATGCCCCTCATGATTTTATACACCTCTATAAGATCATCCCTCATTCTCCTATGCTCCAATCAATAAAGTGCTAACCTGCTCAACCTCTCTCCATAACTCAGTCCCTCGAGTCCTGACAACATCCTTGTAAATCTCCTCTACACTCTTTCCAGCTTAGTGGCATCCTGTAGCAGGATGACCAAAACAGAACACAATATTCCAAATGCAGCCTCACCAACATTTTGTACAACTGCAACATAACATCCCAATTCTATACTCAGTGCCCTGACTGATGAAGGGCAGCATGCCAAAAGCCTTCTTCACAACCCTGCCTAGCTGAAATGCCACTTTCAGGGAAACATGTACTTTACTCCTCGGTCCCTCTGTTCTACAACACTCCCCAGGGCTGTACCGTTCACTGTGAAAGTCCTACCCTCTTTGCCTTCTCAAAATGCAAGACTTCACACTTATCCAAATTAAACTCCATTTGCCATTCCTCGGCCCACTTACCCAGCTGATCAAGATCCCTCTGTAAATCCTGATAACCACCTTCATGGACTACAACACCACCTACTTTAATATCATCTGCAAACTTACTAACCTTGCCTTGTATATGCTCATCCAAATCATTGATATAGATGACAAATAGCAATGGGCCTAGCACCAACCCCTGGGGAACACTATTAGTTATGGGCTTCCAGTCCAAAAAGTAACCTTCCACCATCACCCTCCGATTCCTACCATCAAGCCAGTGTGTATCCAATCAGCTAGCTCTCCCTGGATCCCATGCGATCTCACTTTCTATAGCGGGTTACCACGTGGAACCTTATCAAAGGCCTTACTGAAGTCCATATAGACTATGTATACCGCCCTGCCCTCATCGACTTCCTTGGTTACTTTTTCAAAAAGCTCAATCAAATTTGTGATACATGATCTCCCACACACAAAGCCATGCTGACTATTCCTAATCAAACTCTGTCTTTCCAATTGATTGTATATCTTATCCCTCAGAATCCCCTCTAGTAACGTACCTACTACAGATATATCTTGAGGATAGTCTGTAATGCAGACTATCCCCAAGACATCCCCATTAACTATCTCAAGTTCTGAAGTTTTCATGTCTTTCTCCGCAGTAAAAACAGAGGAGAAATATTCATTGAGGACCTCACCAATCTCCTGAGGCTCCACACGAGGACGTCCACTTTGGTCTTTGAGGGGCCCTATTCTTTCACTAGTTACTCTTTTTCCCTTAATATACTTATAAAATCTCTTTGGATTCTCCTTAATCTTCTCTGCCAAAGCTATTTCATGCCCCCTTTTTGCCCTTCTGATTTACTTCTTAAGTATATTTCTGCATCCCCTATATTCCTCCAGAGATTCACTTGATCTCAGCTGCCTGTACCTGACCCATGCCCCCTTCTTTTTCCCAATCAGAGCCTCAATATCCCTCATCATGCAGGGTTCCCTACTCCTGCTAGTCTTGCCCTTCACTTTAACAGGAACATGCAGACGTTGAACTCCCGTTATCTCTCTTTTAAAAACCTCCCACTCGCCAGACATCCCTTTGCCAGCAAACAACCTATTCTAATCAACTTTTGCAAGTTCTTGTTTAATACCATCAAAATTTGCCTTTCACAAATTTAGAACTTTAATTTGTGGACCAGATCTGTCCCTTTCAATACTAATTTAAAACTAATAGAACTATGGTTACAAAGTGCTCCCCTACTTGTCACTTGTCCTGCCCTATTTTCCAAGAGAAGGTCAAGCTTTGCCCTCTTCCTAGTAGGATCTTGTATATTTTGCCTAAGATAACTTTACTGAACACACTTAACAAATTCGACCCCATCTTAGCTATTAGCACTAAGTTAAAATCCCCTCCTAAGAGAACACTATTTATTCTAGCAACTTTCTGCAATTTCTCTGCTTATTTGTTCCTCTAATTCCTGTTGACTATTAGGAGGCCTATATTACAATGCCAACAAGGTGATCATCCCCTTCTTATTTCACAGCTCCACCCGCAAAGCCTCACTGGCCCATCCTTCAGTAATTTCATTTCGAACTACTATCATGACGGTCTCCTTAATCAGAAATGCAAATACCCTTCCTTGTTCCTCCACCTCTATCCCGCCTATGGCACCTGCACCCTGGAACATTTTGCTGCTAGTCCTGTCCCTCCATTAGCCTTGTTTCTGTAACAGCCATAATATCCAGTCCAACGTTGCAATCCATGCCCTGAGTTCATCTGCCTCGCCTGTCAAGCCTCTTGCATTGAAATGAATACGATTTAATCCATCTGTCTTTCCTCGCTCCCTGCCATGCTGCTGCCTGTCTTAAAGTCAGCAAATAAAAACAATGCCAAAATCCAACCGAAATGTGACAACAGATCCCTAACAGTGCAGTTGATTCTTAACCTTCTGACAAGCCACACTGTTCAAATACAATTAGAAATGGCCACACGATACTGGCCTTGGCAGTATACTCACATCTTGTGAATGAATAAAATGAAGTGCTAATAGACTCTACTGTGCAGAATAGAGAGATGACAAAGCATCTAGGGATACTGAGCAGGTAATTTAAAAAATCAGTCTTTAAAAATTTTAAAGTTTTTAAACAATTTAAAAAATCGTATTTAAAAAACAGTAATTTAAAAAATCTTGCAAGAACAGCTGCAACTTAAACCTTTGATAATATATTTGATTCTACCACAACTACAGAATCATTAAAGTAGATGAAGTATTTATCACCTTTTAGGTGAAATTTTAAATTATTTTTCATTGAATTATATTTTTCTTCCTGTCCTTCTGATCTGATGTACCTTGAAATATTTTACATATTTCTTATTGACATAATTTAACACTTTAAATATTCAGATATAGCTTTGACCTTTAATTCCTTTCTTCCTTAGAACTCAAGTTTCTATAATCATTCGTCACATCATAGCCTTAATACTTGGCATTGCTGACAATGTTCTTTGCATTGACTCAAAATATGTTTGTTACCTTTGAAGTGTGGTGACCAGTGGTTGAAATGAAATCTGTCTGGTTCATTATAAAGCCCCAGCAAGATCTTTGTACCCCTAACTATGACAGCCCTCTAAACCATCTGCTTCCTTTTTTTAGTTGCCTTAACAACTTAATTGACAATTCTCTCACGTCCTTAAATTTATATTTATCGTATACCCATGTCATTTGTTTTTTTCTCTCTCTCCTGATAAGCATTTATATATAATAGTCATTGTTAAATTTTATTTACTATTTTATTCTTCCTTGTTACTTACTTATAACTTGTTTACTCTTAACATCACATAAAGAGGCCACTCGGCACATCAAGTGCATGCCGGCCCCCAGCAGACCAAGCCCATTCATCCCTTTCCCCATCTCCTTATTTTCATTTACATCTGCAACATTTTCTCTTTCACATGCCCTTTTGATATTTTGTCAATTACCTATATTAAGGGATAAATTTTGGAATATAGAACAATACAGGCCCTTCAGTCCATGGTATCTGTGCCAACCATGATGCCAAACTAATCCCATCTATCTGCACATGGTCTATATCTCTCCATTCCTTGCCTGTTCATGTGCGTGTCTAAATGCCTCTTAAATGTTGCGATTGTATCTGTTTCGACCACTTCCGCTGGCAGCGCATTCCAGGCACCTACCACTCACTGTGTTGGGGGAAAATGACTTGCCTTGTAAATCTCCTTTAAATTTTCCCCCTCTCACGTTAAAGCTATGCGCTCTTGTATTTGACATTTCTACCCTGGGGAGAAAGACTCTGATTACCTACCCTATCTAACCTCTCATAATTTTATATACCTCTCTCAGGTCACCCCTCAGCCTTTGAAGCTCCAGAGAAAACAATCCAAGTTCTCCTTGTAGCTAATACTCTCTAATCCAGGAAACATCTTGGTGAACCTCTTTGCACCCTCTCCAAAACCTCCACGTCCTTCCTGTAATGTGTCAACCAGAACACTCCAAATGTGGCCGAACGAGAGTTTTATGCAGCTGCAACACAACTTCTTGACCGATGAAAGCAAGTATGCTGTACACCTTCTTTACTACCCTGTTGCCACTTTCAGGGAGCAATGGACTTGTGCTCAGATCCTTCCGTACATCAATACTTCTAAGGGCCTTGCCATTTACTGCATACTTGCCCCTTACATTTGACCTCCCAAGGGCAACACCTCACACTTGTCCAGATTAAACTCCATCTGCTATTTCTCTGCCCACATTTCCAGCTGGCCAATACCCTGCTGAATCCTTTGACAATGTTCCTCACTATCCACAACTCTGTCAATTTTTGCGTCATCTGCAAACTTACTGATCAGTCCACTTACGTTTTCATCCCAATCATTTAAATATATCTCAAACAATAGAGGTTCCAGCACTGATCCTTGAGGAACATCATTGGTCAAATTCCAGCAAGAATAACACCCTCCACCACTACCTCTGCCTTCTATGGCCAAGGAAATTTTGAATCCAGTCTACCAAGTCTCCATGGATCCCTTGTACCTTAATCTTCTGGATCAGCCTACCATGAGGGACCTTGTCAAAGGCTTTACTAAGGTCCATGTATACAGCATCAACTGCCCTACCCTCAATGATCATCACCTCCTCAAAATAAATCTATCAAGTTTGTAAGGCATGACGTCTCCCACACAAAGCCATGCTGACTATTCCTCATTGGTCCATTCTTTTCCAGATGTGAGTAGATCCTATCCTTAAGGATCTTCTCCAATAATTTCCCTATCACTGATGTAAGGCTCACTGGCCTATAATTTCCTGGTTTGTCTCTACTGCCCTTCATAAACAGATTAACCCATCAATGTCTTTGTGAAGTGGGGGGAAACTGAAGCACCCAGTAGAAGCCTGTGCCGTCACAGTGAGTATGTGCAAACTCCATACAGACAGCACTGGAGATCAGGATTGAACTTAGGTCCCTGTGAGATAATTGCCTTAGTGATCTAAGTCATTGTGCAAATTGTTGTTGCAATAATCTACTTTAATACAAGAAAATAATTTTCATTTATATAATGCCTTTACCAGTAAAATTATCTCAAGGCTTTTAACAGGAGCATTAGATAAAAAATTTATACCCAGCCACATGAGGTGATGTCAGAGAAGATGAGCAAAGGTTCAGTCAAAGGGGCAGGTTTTAAGGAGTGACTTAAAAGAAAGGGAGATAGAGAGGTAGAGCAGTTTCAGGAGCGGTCCAGAGTTTAGTACCTGAAAGAACAGGTAACAATGGTGAAGCAGTTAAATACAGGAATGGCCAAGAGATCAGAATTGAAATAATGCAAATATCTCAGAAGACGGAAGGTCTGGAGGTGATTATAGTGACAGGAATGGCCATTATATTAGAGGAGTTTGAAAGCAAAGATGAATATTTTAAAACTGGGACATTGCTTAAACTGGCAATTAGTGTAGATCAGCAAGCTGAGGGGCCAATTCAGCAACGTGACACATGGAAGCAGAATTTTGAATGACCTCACGTTTATGGTGCGTGTGTTGAGGATATGAGAGAGGCCAGTTAGCAGTGCATTGAAAAAGTCAATTGCAGATGTAATAAAGACATGAATAAAGTTTCAGCGGCAGATGGACTTTGGCAAGACCAGAATAGGGGAATGTTACAGAGATGGGAATAGGTGGTCTTAGTGACAGCATGGATATGAAATCTTATAGAGACCAAGGATGATAACTTTTCCTTTCCAATATTTATTTCAAGAAAATCTCTTGCTTATTCAGATCTGGATGTTGATCACTTAGTCTGATAATTTGAAGGGTTAAGGGGGATTCAAGAATGGTGGTGGAGGGTATACAAGTGGTCACTGATGCTGTTTTGAAAGAGCAGCATATAGAAAGTATTAGGAGAAAGTCAAGAATAGATGCTTTGGGAGATAAAATTGTGGGCATGGAAAGATGAGAAATCATAGGAAATTCTCTGGCTATGACTGAATAGGTAGGAATGGAGCCAGAGGAGTACAATCCCAACCAGTTAAATTGCAGCAGAGAGTCTGCAGTCTCAGTGTACCCTGTCTGATCTTCATTCCCCCAACCAACAACAACATAATCTCCCCTTCCATCGGGCAGAAGATACAAAAGCCTGAAAGCACGTACCACCAGGCTTGAGGACAGCTTCTATCGTGCTGTTGCTAGGACTCTTGAATGGTCCCCTAGTAAAATAAGATGGACTCTTGACTTCACAATCTATCTCATTGTGGCTTTGCAACTTATTGTCTGCCTACACTGCCCTTTCTCTGTAACTGTAACACTTTATTTGTTTATTGTTTTCCCTTGTACTACCTCAATGCACTGTTGTAATAAAATTATCCGTATGGATGGCATACAAAACAAAGTTTTTCACTGTACCTTGGTACATGTGACAATAATAAACCAATTCCAATTCTAAATGTATTCACTGCTAATTCATCACACTTGGTTGTGGGATGTTGCTCTGTGTAAAATTACTCTAACTTATAATCACATCAGTAACTGCACAATGTAGTTCATTACATTTCAAGTGCTTTCAGGGGTTTTGCTGAGGGATGTGTTAAGGTACCATATAAGGCCACTCATTCTTTCTTCTACGTGTTATTTAATGTTGCCAGTGCATTTCGCAAGCTATCAATCATTTACAGCATTTGGTTTTTACCTAACATCTGGTTTTTACCTAACAAACAACATGAATCTGATCCAGGACCTATGATAATATTTAGTTGAATTAAGAAGTAATTTCTTAAAAACAGGATGAGCTTCCATTGTCATTGTAAATGACCACAAAATTTCATCTCACAGTATGTGGATTCCTTAGGTCTGGGAATAACTATGCCAGTTTTATTTATCAGAAAGAATGTGTCATTTATCCAGTGAGGTGATACTTCACAAAGATATGAGACATAGAACTTCTAGTTTATAATTGGAAACAAGATCATTAAAGTGCATATAATGGAGACTCCACAGTAACATTTATTCCATTTACATTTATATATGACACACATGCACACCCACGTTTACATTTTCCAGATGTTTCTACTGTGAAAATAACAGCTTCACATCTCTTTTAATGCTTTGTGTTTGCATGGAAGAAATTGCAATAATATGAAAAGCACATTAGATCAGTTTCAACACTTGAATTGATTTTTGAGCAGTATACAATGTGATGGAAAAACATGGAAATAATTTGAAGTCAAAAAGAGGCCAGGTGAAAAGTGGAAGATTTTTGATCCCAAAAGTTGTTTGAAACCCATTGAGCATGAACTCAACTACTGCCTAATCCAGTCAAGATAATGAACAAGAGACAAATGGTCCCAAAGGGGTCTCCTCTGGGAATGCTACGAACATGTTGTGAAGTAGGTTTATTATCTTCAGATCTTCTGCTATGAACTAAACATAATACTTTATTAAAAATTAAAGTGACTGCACTATCACTAAAATAATATAATAATTAATGTGAATAAATAAGGAAACATTTTTGCTATCATTAAAAGTATTTTTTAATATTCAATGAACACCACATGCTAATTCTTCTAACTTTACCCTTAAAAAAAATTGGTACATGTAAGGTGCAAGCCCATCAGGTATGGTCACTGGTTTCCCATACCAATATTATGACGATGTCTTCCATTAATGTACACCTGCACTGATGCTTTAATTACTAGTCTGTTCAGAGAGGAGACCTCTGATGTTAGCCTGATCACAAGATAATGGATCTGCCTGCAGCTATAAACGGCAATATCCATTTGAAACATGTCTAGACCTCTCTTTAATGTGATAAATGATTAAATCTTTATTGCAAAGGTAGACTTCGGGAATGTGTGGATGACCCACTGTGACCATCAGTGATGTTCAAACATACCAGTCTCAGAAGGCAAACAAATCAGAATTTGGTTACAATAAGATTTGTATTTGAAATTAACACCTTGATGAAATGACCAGCGCTGTGAAAGTTTGTTGAATCAAAACTCTGCATCTAAATATTATTCTTCTGTTTGATAGCTTTAGTTTTTAACTGAACCTCTCAAAATCAAACTTAATTTGACTGAAATAAATTCTAAAGGTTTATTTTGGAAGATTAAAATGAATTACCATTTTCTGCCACTAGATGATGCTAAATACACTACAATTTTGAAGTGCTTTTACGAAATTTACAGGAGATATCTTGTGCTAATGTTAAACAGCTGCAGGAGTCTTTCCCCAATTTTTCTGGCTTTATGAGGATTAAGTGCCTTTTTAAAGCTCTGCTGGTCCTGGAAAGTTACCCCCACCTTGCAATTGACCACAGCTTGAGATTTGGAAAAGGTTTCTGCTGTGCATGTTTGGTGAGCACTATTCTGTCAAACTTGTGCTGGGCAGTTAATTGCATTTCATTTTTATTGCTTATTGGACGTTCTTGGACAACAGTGGAGAAGAGTTGGAAGAATGAAAATTACTAATCAGTAGCCACCACAGAGTTCCCACCATCAATATCCAGAGACTCAGTATTGAATAAGAACTCATATCAACCAACCGCATAAATATGATGACTACAAGAACAGGTTAGAGGCTGGACAACCTGTAGTGAATGACTTGCTTCCATACCATCAACACCCACCCCCCCGCCCCTCCACCATCTGCAAGGCACAGATTGGCAGTACTCAACCCTTGCCTGGAACAGTGCAACTCTAATAACACTAAAGAAGCTCAACACCATTCAGGACAAGGCTGTTTGACTGATACTCCATCTAGAACATGAAACATTAATTACCTTCACCATTAGCACGCTACAGTTGCATTTTTATCGCTACTAATGCATTTTAGTTGCTCACTTTGGCTACTTCCACAACACCTCCCAAACACCTGACCTCTGTCATCAAGGACAATGGCCCCAAGCACAAGAAAGCAGCTCAAAATCACCTTCTCAAGGACAATTAAGGATAAATGGCCACTTTGTCAATGATGCCTGGAGCCAGATTTTTATAGTGGAGGGGTGTGAAACATTTTTACAAACTACTGGGAAAAATTTATGTAGGATTCTCCTAATTTCCTGCTGTGATCTTAGGAAAAATTCACAGTAGATCAGTTAGAAGATGATTATCAGTCAGCAAAATGAATTCTGCCAGTCAACTCTGTGGCTGTTAAGAACAGCTTTTTTTTGATTTCCAGTTTCACTTGGCCTCACAAGATCTTGCCAGGGCCAAAGAGACCTTCACTGATTTCTCCGAAACCTTGAGCTCCATTAGCTGCCTGTTTCTGTTTCTGATAGAGTGCAGCTTGAGCTCTGCTCTTTTTTGGGGGAATATGTAATAACAAATATATCTTAACAGATGTTTGGGCTGGGAACTCTCACAGCACTTATAAGTTTGGTCTGTTTGGGGAAAATTGAATGTAATGAGTAAAAGTGGCTAAGATTTTTTGGCCTTACTTTATTATTACTCATGGAAATTAAAACAGATGGAAAACTTTAAAAAAAAAGTTTGTAGCGTCGTTTGCTGCCTGTATTTCTGCTGAACTCATTTATCTGCCATGTCAAAACAGCACTGGTTTCCACTAATGATCTGTGCATTCAATCTGCACCCATTGCTTTTTAAAAGCATTTAGAGGATTGTTAATGATTCCTCATTATAACAAGTACAGTTTTCTTTTGGGAAAATATCAATATTATTATCTTGTACTGCACTCAGAAGGTAGCCAGGGACTTTTATTTTTACCAAAACAGTTTGATAGTGAACTGACTGCTCAAATTTGTGATGGATTCAAGGGATATGCGAGCATTTCAAGTTTGACATTGCCAAACAAGTATTAATCCTACTTATCTCAATTCAAAAGAAAATAAAGAGTATTTCATCCTAGATATAATGTTCTTTGAAGACAATGTGTTGACTTACAGAATGGTGAGGTACATTAATTAAAAAGTATAATTTTGAGTAAGCATATCGATTATTGATTGGGGAGCAGAGGAATGGCCAATATTTCTCCTTCAACCAACATCATAGATGATCTAACTATTATCTGTTTTATAAGAGCAGAAAATACTATAAACACTCAGTAGGCTAGGCATCATTCATGAAAGAGAGAAATTGAGTCAATGTTTCACATCAATCACTGTGGAAAAGTGAGAAGACAAGCATGTTTTAAGTTGCCGAGAAGGAAGAGGTGGAGGGAACAAAGTACTGACTGTTTCGACCCTTTTCCGCTTTTATTTCAGATTTACAGCATCTACATTTTGTTTTGCTTTTAGAGATCAGGCTGTAGTTTTTGGGACCTTGTTGTGTGCAGCTTACTTATTTGTTTCCTGTATGACTATAGTCACCACTTTTCAAAAGCACCTCCTGGACTTTGAGACATACCGAGGCAGTGAAAGACATTACATTAATGCCAAACTTCCTCTTGCTTTTGTTATGCTATTAGCACTTCATCAAATATCCCTGTTCAATAAGCTGGCAAGGGTATAGTTGCACAATTAATTTAAAAATTACTCACATGCAGCCAATGGCAATTATACTACATTTGTAAATGTAATTTGGTGCAAGAATTTTTCCATTGGAAAATTAGGTTGATGGATAATGAAACAAAGCAGATATGTTTCAAAAGTGTTTAATACCAGTTTTCTAAAAATAGAGAAAAAATGGTTGTTGGTTCTTTTAATGAATATATCAATATTTATGGTATCACATTCAACCTTTCCAATGGCACCAGTGAAAGGTAGTGAAGTCAGATGACCAATAAACAATTCATAATATCAATGATGTTTTCCTTAACTCCTTTGTTATTTATAGCCCCAAATCATTTAATTATGGTCTTATCTATAACCTACTTAAATTTCACAACTGAATATGTATATCCTTAAATGCATTTTGTATTAACATGGCTGGCAAAATTGTAGATATGAAATGCATGAGTTGCGAGTATGCACAAATAACACAACAATGAAGAACTTCATTGACATAGTGTTAATTCTAAATGTATTACATGAGAAATTCCTCATAGCTTATTGCAGGAAACGATGTCCTTAAATTGAACTTACAAATGGTAATGTTACAATTTTGCAAGTAATGAGGTTCACTTCTTCATTTGTTCTTGTCAGTGGAGCAGCTAATCCAAATGTATCTCTGAATCTCCACAGCCTTTCAAAATGGGGTGGGGGGTAGGAGGCAGATAGAGAGATAGAGATAGAGAGATAGAGATAGAAAGAGAGAGAGAGAGAGAGAGAGAGAGATGGGAGCATTAGAATCAAAGACAACAGCAACAATGTGAAACATATAAAGATAATTTTATAATCTTTAATCATATGTGTTTCATTATCTCCATTATTTCATTCATTAATTTTGCATTTGTAGGATATTGGATAAGAAATTACACGTAAGGGCAGTGCATTCAGTATAGATCAGCATTTAAATAAGATCTACTTTAAAGGAATAATGGATTGTTAGTGAGGATGTCCACCAAGCTATCTGGAGAAGCTGTGTGATATCAACTCCTTCTGATTTCAATAGTAGGCCCATGGAAAAGCATAGTGCAGCTTCAAGTAGCAAAGGTATTCTGTCAACTAATGACATTATTTGTTTTGAAATTCCTACATAACAGCAGCTTAACTGATATGGCCACCAAACTCGCAGAAAATGATGAATAGATGTGTCACAGCAGATAATGTAACGTATATTAATAAAGTCTCAAATGAAAGCACATTTTATGAGAGTACTTCAAGAGGATATTATGGACTGGAGAAAAAAATAAATCAGAAGTTTTATTTCAAATGGATTGTTTTTCAGGTTCTGGTAAATATTCTTTTGTACTTTGCTTTCTATGCAACATTTGAAAATGCTCCTGATTTTATAATTACCCAAATATATTTAATAGCCTTCCTGAGAATTCAGTCCCCCTTCTACTTCAAACAATTTACAGTTCAGAGTGAACTGTTTTTCACTGCCAAATAATATCAAGAGAAAATTATATCTGGGAGTTAAAAGTAATGCAATGAATCATCTCATTGCAAGATATCTTAGATTATTTTGAAGACAGCAGAATGCTAAATGTATTGCTCTCTTCTAAGTATTTTGAGGATATCTTGCAATAACATATTGCTTTGCTCTACTTTCAATTTCTAGATATCATTTTTTCCTCTTGTTACTTCTCAATGACTTATTAGACATCAATGCAATTGAAGGGTCAGAACGTGAATCAAAATTCAATAGCTTCTTTGATTCAGGATTAAATTAGTGTCTCGATTTTATTATTAACTATATTCATTTTATTATATTTAAGGTAGTGAAATGCCTTTATAATGTTTTTATCATTGTTGCAATTCTGTTACTTATTTGTCTTCAATTAATGCAGTGGTTTTGAAAAATTACTGAGGAAGAATGTTTCTGAGGTTAAAGATTAGTATAAAGAATGGGCTAATTTCCTGGGGCAATTCTGTGATGCATTCTTTCCTATAGCGCCATTGTTGCCAAACTATTGCTTCTGATTTCCAGCCTTCAAAATGACTGCCATAAAAAAACATTTTGTCCCTCAAATATGCTGATCAGATCCTTATATCTTAGAATTCAGCAAAAGCTGGATGAACCAAATACAAAATGTTTTCCAATCCTTTATTCTGGAATTCTGAAATTCCTACATAACAGCAGCATAACAAGTTCCCCTTAAAAACGTGTTAACTTTCCTTTCAGTTAATATTATGTGGAGCCAAGAGCAGTTACACTTCTTGGGACCTCCTTTCTCCACTAGTTTACCTCTCCTCTTCTGGAGGCAAACTGCACATCAGCAATTTTCTCGCAACCTTGACTGAGACACTCCACTTGGCCACCTTATTGATAGCCACACCTTGCCTCAGGTACAACTTCTACCTGATTCATGCCGATGTCTTCAGATGTACGTTCCCCTTGCAGTGCCCATTTTACTTTACTTTCTTGTGCTGTTCTAATTCCTTGGTCATTAAATGTATGAAGAAGGATCCAGAGGAATATTAGATGGACAAAGATTCTAATAGTAGCACCAAGTTACATTGTATCCAGTGCAGCTCTACTACATTTCAGATACTGCAGCTCAACTTTAAATAAAGCAACCATTTTTTGCTTTTTTTTTCTAAACACATAAAGATTCAAAATTTTATTAACAATATTCAATCTATAGAAAAACAATTATCCTCTTACTAACCTTGGTATATTTCTAAAAGGATTTGGTTTCTAATTGACTAAAGGATGCCCCAATTCATGGCTGAATGTTGTTCTTAAGGGGATGGGTCAGTTATATATAGTTTTATATTATATTAGAAATTATTTAATGTAATGCTATATATAATACGTGATAGCTTAAGCACTCGTATTATATATCATGCTACATAAAATTCACTGATGTATATCAAAATTAAATTATTCAAATAGAATTGCTTAAGACAGCTAAAATTGAATAATTAGTACTCACAGTATAGTCATTTGCAAGTAATTTAGCATAAAAGTGCTGACAGCAGACTGCAATGCAAGTTTCACTGGATAAAATCATTCAGGGTAAATTCTGGTGTAAAAGTAGAATAATGAGAGGGAGAATTATTCTTGAAGCATGCCCCGAGTAGACTGTACCAAAAGTACTCATGCGAGTGGATTATTGATGTTTACAGTAAAGTAACTGTTATTACTGGAGTTGGGACTCCATGTTTACATGTAGAAATCAATTTTGTATTAAACTACATTACAATTTAAATCTAGATGTGATGATGTACTAGATTCAGCTAAATTAAATTTTGCTACTACTTATCAACAATTGAACTGTGACCTGGAGCTAACTGTACCCATCAATGCAGATGTAAATTCAGAAGGGTTAAAGAAAACAACTGGATAATCAAATGGTTTGAATCCATTAGTCATTCGCCAATATGATTATTGAAATAGTGGCATTTTTCCTCCCAGGCAATTATATTTTAGCAATGGCAGAGGTGTCTCTAATTTCATTTTACTGTAGAATGTGCTATTGATAAACTATTGTATACCCATTCTGCTTTAATATCCATCATCTTTCACAGCCTTTCAAGTACAAAATGGAAACAACTTCTGAGAGTCCATGACTAATGGATTTTCATCTTGTTGCAGTAGATAGATTCCAAGCTTGGTATAATTAATGTACAAGTTTACACAAAGAGCCCAGATACTACACTGTAGACAAGAATGGTCTAAGATGGTAAGGAAAAGACAGACTGCGTATGTTGGGAGACTCAGAGCTTCTATGAAGATGCTGAAAGAATCCAGTACTTACTTGGAACACATGCTGCACTTCATAACTTAGTCTTTCATCCACTCCTTGCGTCCCTTGAACTGTATGTGACCAGCATTCTACATGAATATTTCTGAATTTTCTGGTTTCATTGTCTGGATATTTCTTGGCTCCTTTTACCACAATGACTTCTCCCAGATCCCACTTGGGTATCCATGAGGTCTAAGTATCTGTCCCTTGCCACCTCCTTAAAACTGTCTTCCTTTCTGTTCCATCTAGACATGTCGTCTTTGACTTCATTTCCTCTCCCAAAACATGCAGCAAAGGAAGGAGCCCAGGTAACAGAAGACAAAAAAATTGAGAAACATTGTTTGACAAGGATCTTCCATACTCAAATACTCAGGATCATCTCAAAGAGATTTTTGTAGATATGATTAGCGTCAGAATTCCTGTTGCTCATGTTAGCTCAAAAGCGCAAGTTTTTGTATATATTGTTTTTGAAAGCAAAAAGGCTGCAGCAGCGGCTTTGAAACAAACAGAACACTGAGTTGCTGACATCACTGACAACCAAACGCCATTCAATTTAAAGTGGGCAACAAAATGATACAGGTCCATTTCTTATGGATTAAACAACGTACCAGTTTAGCTCTGAAAATACCTCTTTAGAATATTTTTGATATTGCTTGTGGATGAAAATAGCAAGACCAGATGACCAAAGGACTCTGCAGTTTTATAGTGATATGCATTTTGATAGAGAATTGTGGAACTAGCATTCTTCTGTTGAAGACAAAGAAGTGGCAATGAATCCAGTCACACGGAAGCTAATTTTGATCTTTCTACCAACATGCTAACAAAGCTCAAAAGGAAAATGTTAAAGAAAATGAGAGAAGGAGAAGCTAGTCCAATAAGAATGCCAGAAATGAGACAGGAAGCAAGATAGACAAGGGCATCAAAGGTGAGACAGACAAAAGCACCAAAGCCAAGACAGACAACAAAACCAGAACCAAGACAAATAAAGAGTCCAAAAACTTGCAGGACTTTGGCTTTGAGCACTTTCCATCTGAAAAGATGCAAAATTAGTCAACATAAGGATTGAGAATATAGAACTTCATGAAGGCAAAACTTCTCTCAACAGTGCTCATTCACAAAATGAGTAGATATCAGCATTGGAAAGGGACACATCACCATTTGCTCAGGAAAATGGTGGATGCAGATGCCTTTACTTGTTTTTTCATCTGGACATCAGACTTTAATTTTGAGTTTGACATTGGTTGTGAAGGCTAAACTTGGACAATTATTTCAAAATAATGAGAGAAAAATAGGGGAATGATGGGCCCAGCTATAATTCTGAAAATTTGCTTTAAAGAGTTTATTATTGTAGAACATGAAGAAATGAGAAATTGGAACTAAGAGAGCTTAAGAGAAATAATGGTGAATTTTGAACAGAAAGACTGGTTAACATCCAAGGGAGAAACAAATATGAGTTAATTCATACCAGTACTGTTATGGGAGGCTGAGCGAGTGAAACTTGTAAAATGGCTAAATCTAAAATTGTGTTTTACATGTAAGTAATGTTCTTTTGCCTTTCCTTTTTAAAAGGGGGAGTGATGTAATGTATTCAGCATTGTCTGTCAATTAGTGATTGTTAGTGAAGGCTGCTACCTCAGTAGGTATTGTCATGTGATTAACTGGTCTCTGTTTTGTACCAAAAATAAGCTGCTGTAGCATGCAAGACGATGGGTCCTACACTCAATGCAATGTATTTTCCTCATTAAGCTCCTTGTTAATTTCTCAAAGAATTCAATCAAGTTACACAGATATTAAGGAACACCATTAAGTACTCATATGTCCTTTCTTACTCCTGAAGGAGTGCATACACAATGATTCTGCTGAGAGGTTACTTTACACAACTAGATGCGAGTTTACATGTTTTGGGGGTTCAAAGGACTGATCTGTACTTTGATGCACTGATCTATCAGTTCAGCATAGGTACTACTTTGGACCTGAGATAAGGGCAAGGAAGGCCAGAAGAAGGAGATGATTGGTGATGTTCCTTAATATCTTTGTAGCTTGATTGAATTCTTTGAGGAGTTAACAGCTGAGATAAGGGCAAGGAGAACCAGAAGAAGGAGCACCAGGACTTGCACCAGCAGGCAACATTTAATATAATAGACCAATCATAAATTGAGGAATAAGGCCCAGGAGTTGTGCAATAAATGGGATACAACCATTCAAAAAGCTATTGGCATGCAGACGATTAAATTTCAGGTTCCTGGTCAGAACTGCGGGCTCTCTTCAGTAAGCATCATCCAGTGTTTCACATTGTTACAGTCAACTGTGCTTTGCACAAAACTGGAGCTGACATTCTTTGGATAAACAAGGAGAAAACAGAAGAAAAGAAGGACTGCAAGAAGTAGGTCAAGGAGAAGTAGGTGATATGTGAGGCAGGCAAATTAATACCAGGAACACACATTGTTGATTAGGATGCTCACTATTACGAGGTTGACCTGAACTGGTGCATAAGCAGACACAGCCATTAGGATATGAGGCAATGTATGTGTTATTAACTGAGATGGTGAAGCTAGAGGGCAGCCAATGTGCCACTGAAGAATATTGGGATGAATTTTTGATTTCATGTCCCCTTTCACTGTCACCCTTCTTGTGGTCCGGAAGCACTTTACTGGAACTGGAGAACATTGCTACAGATCTCTGCAGTGATGAATGCCCAGGGTAAGGGTAGCTGTCATGTTATTTGATGATGGCCATCACAGTGTACAGACCATTGATGATGACCTTCCCACACTTGTGTAATTGCCAAGATTGATGCACCATGTAGGTGGTCTTTCATTCCACGAATGAAGACATCATGCTGCCCATGATTGTGACACCCTCCTCTAAGATCATTGCATGTGTGCACAGCTGGAACATCTGTCCAATCATCCTATATCCTCTGCTGATGCTCCAAATGTATCCTGTATGTCATTTGGGCCACATAGTACAGTTTATGCATTCAGTTGAGCACAGCTTGGACTATCCAATGGGCTCTTATGTGGATTCTCTATCAAATTTTCACTTTCCACTGTCTTCACCTGCTCACTTCTAATATTTGAGTCACTGGTGAAAATCCAAACATCTGCCTCAGTGGTTCCACCAAAGAGAGACTATCTGAGCTAGTGCATGGTCAGCATGAGTTGCTTGGGAATGCACTCTCAGCAGGAGTGTCCGCCTTTGAGTTGTTGTGTTCAGTCATGCCCTGGACCACTTTCTCTAGGAAGCATGAATACCCTATGGAAGGTAAATAACATGAATAATTTCTGAAGGTGTGGGAATGTTTGAAACCATACACGAAATCATTTTTGAATTGTTGTTGATACTAAATTGACAAGACTGAATCTGGAATAAGACCACCATAAAATATAGGAGCAGAATTAGGCCATTCAGCCCATCAGCCCATAGCAGGAGTTCTATGTATTCCTCCATTATTTAATTTCATCACCCCTTATCTGAAGACCAAGCATGCCAAAAGTTCACTGATTTCTATTCCCTGCACTTGTTTGCTGTGGGATGGTTGGAGGGAGACCTCCATTACTCTTGATCTCTTACTTTACAGGAAGGGAAAGAGACCTGTGAGTGAGAGTAATATCATGCACTGTTTGGATAAGTGGAGAATATTTGTTGAGATATACTACAAATGGGAGATGTGGCATTGCATAATGATGAGGGTGAGTATCGGTGGCATATTGCCAGATGGGGATATGAGGAAGCTCATGAACTGAAAAAGATGATTGCACTTGCAAGGTAAGTTGATGTGAGGACTAATATACTGGAGAGGATGTGAGAAGGCAAATCCAGAGGGTTAGGGTGAAGGGTGGTATGTGTATCTGGATGTAGTTGAATGTACAATTTCTCTCTCTTTGCCACTTTTTGCATTGTACCGACGACCGTGGCATTTGGCTCCTGCTGCTAAACAAGCGTCACGTCCAAACATGCATTCTTCTTGTCCCCTCCTGGATTTTTGCTCTCTTGCTGGGGTATAATAGAATTCTCCAAGTGCTCATAGCCCTGGGCAACACAGTGGGAGATGCCACTGTCATTCTGTATTTTTGAAGTGCCCTGTTAAATAGTGGAATTTAAATCATTTCATGTCTACTGATGTTAATTGCTTGGGAAACTTTGAAATTATAGAACAAGCAGTGGCTGGGTTGAAAAATCACTGGAAGTCAAGCTGCCCTGTCAAGTTTTCCACACATTACTGGATTCTTCAACCCATTCTCAGTGCACTGCATGCTTAAAATGCAATCCTAGGTAAAACAAGTTTTTGAAGTAAAAGTCATAATATGTAGAGCAGTGAAAGAAGCTACATGTGGACCCGATTGTGTTAGTTGTAAAAATGCATGATTGAAATGAATATTGTATTGCTGATATTAATTATTTTGCATTGTTAATTAATGAAGGCTAAATATCTAAACTGAACACTATATTGTATTCAATTAGTAGCAATTATTGATCTATTAGTTATTTCTGAATTCAATTAAATCAGTTTTAAACATTTAAAAATAATATTAAAAAAGCTAATAGCATGGTTATGCAATGGCTCAGTAAGTAATGTTATTACCTATGTTGTACTGAGTCATTGATGCGTCTTTTCTGGAAGAGGGATAGCAGCAGTGCATATGGCTTCAATGGCATTGATCTAGTAAAGGAAGAAATATTAGGTTTAATTCCTGTTTCAAGTCTTTCTATTCCCTAGCCCAATTTGCAAAATGGTTTGACAGAGCTGGCTTGGCTTTGACAACTTCCTACTCTGTGCTCACACATGATGATGTAGTTGAGAGTTGCTACTGCCAATGTAACTGTAAGAAATTGAGAACTAATTGGAAAACAATGCCTGCCAACTTAATGGTTGCCATAGTAAAGTGTCATCTGGTCATAAAAATGTTTGTTATCCTTTTTGGTGACAGTTGCAACAACTTCCAAGTAATAATGAATGCTGAGTGTTGCAATTAGAACCAAGGTGCGAAGGCATGAGGTCTGGCACTGTGCATATGTGACTTCTGTGATCATTTTATCAACCATTTGTTCTTGTCGATTTTATGATTGTTCAGCACAATTGGTAACCAAACAAAAACTGTCACTGCCTAGTCATGCGCTTGACATAGTTACATCTACAGCAGCTACAAAAGAAAATGGATTTGTCCAGTTTCAACTATAATTTAAGTTTCTATACATGGCTCTAACAATGTCTTTTTTAAAGTTATTAAGTGCATTGACTGAAATTAAACCTATTTTATGGATGAAACATGAAGATCATGAATAGTATTGAGGCCTTAAACCATCTTGCATTTCCACAAAGGAAATGCAGTGATGTATGTGAAGCACAAGGGTAAATATACTGATATGCATGCTGACAAGTCATCACTGAAGTATAGTCTGGGGAATTAATCCATGAATATATCCGAGTGATTATACTTTGAACAATTTATCTAGTCTTGAACACGATATTTATTATCAATTGGGAAATTTGCAAATGAAGATGGGACTAAACCTAAACTTACAAGATGGACTTTTCTCTAATGAGGGAATTAATGAATTAAGCATTTCATTATGAAGAACCATTTTCATGGCTGTTAGGTAGCATGTAGTATTTGTCATCGTAGACCTGTCATATGAACTCTAATTATGATTAATATCTCATCTCTGATTCAGTCTTCATTCACATCTCAGGAGCAAATGCAAGTTCTATTATGTGTTCAGGGTTCAGTAGTACATTGTGATCTGCTCATGGCCTCATATTTTATTCATGATCACACTCATACTTAACAGATTTTCAGGAAAATAACAAAAATCTTTGTCATTGCAATGCTTTATCAAATTTTGGTTGTGAACCCACCGTAAAATATTAGGCAGAACACTTTCAACATGCTTTATTCTGCACTAGTGATTAATCACCCAAAATCTTGTCAGTGAAGTAAACATTGTTTATCCAGGATCATCAATCCTTTGTTTATTATGATAATTTCAGTTTTATTGTAGTTGCATTTGTTAGTACTTAATCAAAAGAAAGCAACTTCTCTATGTTATAATTCCAATGAATAAAACCGAATTTTTTAAGTAATTCATTTTAGTTACATCATATTTATACATTATATCAATGCTTCTGTAGACAATGGTTAATTATATAATTTTTTATATTAAAATTACTTGTGGAACAGTTTATTGTGATCTATAAACTTGCAACAAGAAAACAATGATTACAGAACCAAAACGTCAGTGAAACTTGGAATAAAACTTTTGGAAAAGAATTCATAACCATAGATATGGAAAACATTCAAACTTAAGGATAAGGTTGCATTCAATAATAAGTTAACTTTTTTGTAGTGCAGTGTAGTGATGATGTTTTGTTTTTAATTTGGCAATACTGAGTGACTTCCCAACTAATTGTATTTTAAGACCAATGATATGTGTCTCAATAGGTTTATTAGTTCACCGATGAGTAAATTTGACTGCGTTATGGAATAAAATGGGTGACAGTGACGGGATAGTGTGTTATTCAAGGTTATCTTTTTATCATTGTCTTTAATTGAAATAAGTAATAAGCAAGATTTATAATAAACTGCCATTTTGCTTTTGCTCATTTTATGTCCTCACAAAGTCAAAATAATCCTATTGTGTAATATTTAATGTTTTTTTCTTAATTCCTAATTGAGTTGATAAAGATAAAATAAAATTTGGTTAGATGCCAATAAAATGTAAATGTTAGCTACTGTGTAAATGGGAAAAATGTACTTAGGTGAAAGGTTGATGAAATATAGCTCTTGAACACGGGTGTAATAGCCCTGTATTATCTGTCTCAGACTCCTGATGCTTCTCACCCAACCTTTAATCTCACCTCTGCTATTATGAAAATAAAGACAATCTGTATTTTCAAAATGCATAGCCAGACAGGCAATAAACAGCTCATTTATCACATCCCAGCAATTTCTTCTTTGGACTTCATCATCTTAAGGGGATACTTCCTTTGGAAGGTAAAGCTTGTAAGTCCCTGGTGTCAGAAACTATTTATGAATTCATAGAGTTGATGATGAACACTCCGACAATAAGAACATCAGGAACTTCCAGTAAGTGGCCGAGCACATGCCAAGTGTATGCTAATCTGGGCAAAGAACCCTCTCCTGAGACTGAACAAATCACTCATTTATCAATGTAATTAGCTGCTTGCCCATTCCCCACCTAGTAAAAGATCTCAAATTCCATTTATTTCATCTCTAGCCAGACATACTTTAAAACCATGGAATATTTTGATGACATTCAGTTTTTTTAAATGTTGAAGTGTTAATAAGTGCTTGAAACACACAAGAATAATTTACAAATAGTTTTAACAATATCTGAACAGTTAGAGATTTCCTTTAGTTTTAATCTTTTTTTAATATGATAAAGCATATGGATGTACTTGGAACCCTGATATCGTTGCTTAAAAGTTATTATCACCTTACCAAATAAAACAATAATTTCTGTCAACCTTTACCTAATTTTTAAAAATTCAGGTTTTGTTCACTTTGACAAATACTCGTGTATAGTTGAAGCAGAGTTACTAATACAAGGTGTGTTGAAGTTGTATTGCTAATAGAGTTTTTAAGTGGGCTTAATTGTGTGCCATCATTATACCTAGCCAGACCCACAGTGACAGCTCCATCCATCATGGCTGACAGCCAAGAGGGCTTTAAAAAGAGAAAGCTGAAGCCTTCCAAAAATAATTAAACAAAATATAAGTGTTTAGCATAATGGTTCACAATGCCACTCTTTTCTATTATCAGGTAAAATTTTGCTCTGCAATTTTGTCACTTTTTTGAGTAGAAAATGTGGCACCATATTAATGACTTCATCCAATATAATATGATCAAATACAAAACATTAAAGATTGAACATTTTTAACAAAAGTGCCAAAGAAAATATCTAACACCTTCAACCCATTGTTATCTTGATATAATGGTAAATAGCTGATTCTACTGTTCAGTTAGTGAGTCTGTAAACATGCACAAGATGAATTATTATCAAATGTTACTTGCACATGAAGATTTTGTTTTCCAATGATTCATTTTTTGCCATTGGCAGTATTTTAGATGTTTTACTTTTCTTCATCTGGCCTCCCTGCTCTATAAAACAGCAACTGATCTGATCCAAGTTTCCCACAAATTTGAAATATGATCTGCTTTTTGTTCTATGCCTTTCTCTTCATTTGACTTCCAGTCAGAAAAATGGAGAGCCTAGCATTTTGCAAATGCAAATCCTATTGGTGCAAGGCAATATGAAGAGGGCACTTCAATCGATTGGCACACCAATGATCCACGACAAAGTGCTCAACAATTTATTGCTAGTAGGGAAAGGTAGGAGGGCCATGAAAGAGATGTTGATGAGAGGGGACATGACAGTGGGAGCTCCAATCAAAGTGTTTCCTCTTCTCATTTGTTGACCCTCCACCATCATAACCATCATACATACCTCCTCCCACAAAGCCATTACTCCACATGCTGCCTCCTGTGCCAAGTCTGCCCGTCTATAGATCCAAGAGAAGTGGTTAATGGCCAACATCCCAAATACTTTGGAGCCTGAGAGAATCATCTCAGAAAGAGAGCGTGAACAAAGGAACATAAAAACCACAAAATCAGGGAAACATAAACGGTGCAAAATGTAAACTTGAGGAACAACACTCATCTTCCTTCTGGGCATGTTGCAGCATTCCAGATTTGATATCGAATTCATGAATTTTAGGTAACTTGCTTTCCCTGTTATAGGTCATCCATTTATAATGTTGGTATAGTTCTTCTCTATCCACTGGCATGGCCTGACCTGGTGGGTATTTTCTATGGCTCTGCAATTTGCAACTTTTACTGTTGTTAGTTTGTGTTCTCTCTCCCTGACTGCCCTCATAACATCATTTTTATGTTCCTTTATTCATGCACTCTCTCTAACTTCCCTCCTTAACCATTCAACTGGATGATTCCACCTATTGCTTATCCCCATGGCAACTCTGGGCTCACCCCATGTGAGAAATTCCCTTAGTCCTATCCATCCCTCTCCCACCATCTCTGCACCTTAAATTTGTTTATTCTCTTTCCCAGTTCTGATGAACAGTCCTTGATCTGAAACATTAAGTCTGTTTCTCTTTCCATTATTGCTGCCTGTCCTGCTTTGCGTTGCCAGCATTTTCTGTTTTTATTTTAGATTTCCATCATCTGCAGTTTTTTTTGATTTTCATGTTATATGTATGTTCAGTTCAGTTTTTTGAGTCACATAAATATTATTTTAGTACCACATTCCTGGTTTGGAATATTTGTTTAGTGAGGAATGACATTTTAGCTTTTGTGGGGTTGTGGTTATCGATGGCAGAGGTTTCTTTAAGAGATGTGATTCCATTGTTATCAGGTCCCTCTAGTGGTCTAATGATGACACAAAATAAAAGCACTTTGCACATACTTTGGCTAAACTGTTAAACATGAATGTTGTTTTCACTCAATGCTTTTGCTCACTGAATGGTACCACAATGATAATTGGCAATAAGGATGTAAAAACGTTAATGAGATTCTTCTTTATCCCTCTCGAACTGTGGAATAGCCTGCTTTACTGACACTGAGTCAGATTTCACTAATTTGGCTTTTGTGCTTGCATTAGTGTGTTGAGACATGGTACAAGTCAAGATAACAACAATTAGTAGTATTTGGTTTCTTTCAATAGTTTAATTAAACCGTTGGTTGAATATTTGGAAAGGATGGCACATATTTTTGTTTCAAATCGCATTGCAGAAGGGAATAAATTCCATTTTGCTCGTGTCACCAGTTGGTATGCAGGTTGATTAAAAGGTTTTCTGGCTTCAGCCAATCAGGACACAAGAGAGTTGAAGAACTGGCTAAAAAGAGCTTGCTATACGGCTTGTGCCCTATCCCAAGTCTCAGAGTGCAGTGGTACAAGTTTAGCAGTTGGAATCAGTAGCAAGTAAAATTGTTGCAAACTTTGTAGCTGTTTTAAGGTGAATTGCTGAACACTGCCAATGTGGTACAAATTTGAAAGAGCTGCTGTAAGATCAGACATTGTGGAATCTGAGATGTGCATACGCAAAGAAAGCTACTCAGTGAAAAGGAACTGAATTTGAAGCAGAGATTTCATGTTGTGCAGACATTATACCAAACACAGGATTTGCAATAACTCAGCAAGGTCTCAGAGCACTAGCAAGAAAAGACTTAGCTCTTCAGTATAGAGTCATAGAGTACTACAGCACAGAAATAGGCCCTTCGACCCATCTAGTCCATTCTGACTTGATCTTCTGCCTAGTTCGATCTAGCTGCACCTGGACCATATCCCTCCAAACCCCTCCCATCCATGCACCAATCCAAACCTCTCTTAAATGTTACAATTGAACCTGCATCTACCACTTTGCTGGCAGCTCACCACCCTCTGTGTAAAGAAGTTCCCCCTCAGATTCCCCTGAAATATTTCACCTTTCACCCTAAACCTATGTCCTCTAGTTCTAGTCCCACCCAACCTTAGGGGAAACAGCCTGTATGCATTCAACCTATCTATACCCCTCATAATCTTGTATACGTCTATAAGATCTCCCCTCATTCTCCTGCACTCCAGGGAATAAAGTTCTAACCTATTCAACCTTTCTCTAAAACTCAGGTCCTCAAATCCTGGCAACATCCTTGTAAATTTTCTCTGCACTCTTTCAAGCTGATTGATATCTTTCCTGTAGGTAGGTGACCAGAACTGCACACAATACTCCAAATTCGGCCTCACCAGCATATTGTACAACTTCGACATGACATCCCAACTCATGTACTCAGTGGCCTGATTTATGAAGGCCAAAGTGCCAAAAGCTCTCTTTACGACCCTATCTACCTGTGACGCCACTTTCAAGGAACTATGGATCAGTATTCCCAGGTCCCTTTGTTCTACTGCACACCTCAGAGCACTACCATTCACTGTATAAGTCTTACCTTGGTTTGTCCTCCCAAAGTGCAACACCTCACACTGTCTGCATTAAATTCCATCTGCTATTTTTCAGCCCATTTTCTAGCATTCTTCAGAAAAAGATAGAACTTCTTGAAAGGGAGATGTTACCGTTGTAACAGCATGGAACATTGGACCAACAAGTGCAGAGTCTGATTGCCATAATTGTGGTATCAAAGGATATCTGGAAACAGATTTGTTATAAGCAAAGAAAGACCATAGCAAACTCCAGCAGTGCCAAGCCTGTAGGGAGGTATAACATGCATTAGGTGAAGAAAGTGGTGATCTAAATGGGATAAAGATTGAGGTGATGGGGTATGAAGTGATAAGAGTGAGAATCCCTGAATGTGAATCAAAGCTCACCCTACTAATTGTTCCAGGGTAAGAATCAAAGTTAATAGGTTGGAACTGCTTATCAGAGATAAAGATAGTTTAGTGAGAGATCAAGAAGATAAAGAAACTGCCTATTTCAGCCAAATTTGACAATAACTCTGAGGTTTTTCCGAATGAACTTGGCTTTCCTACCTTTGCTGCTTCCAAGGTATAGGACTGTAAGGTAAAGGTAATGCTTTGAAGAACCTGTTCAGGCTGCATCACATCAGTATTATTCTAGAGTCCCTGACTAGCACGTGCTGAAAGGCAATACACCTGAATTACATCTTCATCATCCCTGTGGCCTTCTGAAAGTGATTTTCTGATTGTCATATGACCTTTGTTATACAAGTCTTGGACTTTATTGCTTAAGTTCCTCTTGGGAAACATGAAGTTGCCAAATGATATGTAGAAGTAAAGGGACCTTTGAGAGCTGACAACAGCCATCAAATTATTGACCTGTGACCATGCCAATACCTGATTGAAATCTGAGCGCTTATTTCAAAAATATAGGGCCCAAGTGAGACCACATCTGTTATCAAATAATTATATGCTTGTGATAGAGGGAGTGCAGCAAAGGTTCACTATTTGGTTCCTGGGATGGCAGGTTTGTCAAGTGAGGAGTGGTTAGGTAGACTGGGCCTTAACTCTCTTGAGTTTAGAAGAATGAGAGGTGATTGCACTGAATTGTACAAAATTCTTCAGGAGCTTGACAGGATGGATACAGAGTTGATGTTTCCCCAGCTGTGGTGTCTGGAACCAGCGGTCACAGTCTCAGAATTTGGCCATTCAGGACAGAGGTGAGAAGAAATTACTTACTCCAAGGGTAGTGAAGCTTTGGAATTCTCTATTCAAAATGAGAGTCGTTTCTTGGACTGGAGACCTGTGTCTTAGTGGTGTGGCACAGAGGTTGGTGCTGGGACCTTTGTTGTTTGTAATTTATATAAACAATTTGGATGTGAATGTACAAGGCATGGCTACTA